>NC_051186.1:20539015-20571999 GCF_013339695.2 Rhipicephalus sanguineus | reverse complement strand
CTTCTGAGCTTTCCATTCACTGATTCTGTAATACAAATACAACAGAGAGAGACATTAACCAACGAAAATAGTTCAAGGCCTTAGACATAGATTACAGGGGCGTAGCCAAGGGGGGGGGGGGGTTCAACCCCCCCCTCCCGAAATTTTTTCAATTTTGCTTGCGTATATAGGCACGCACACATACAAACGCACGCACGAACATACATAAAGTATGGTTGAACCCCCCCCCCCCCGAAAAAAATTTCTGGCTACGCCCCTGATAGATTAATGTCAAATGTTTTATTTTGCTCCCTCACTCTCTCTGCTTCACAAATAAATTAAGTCCTTCAGTTACCCTTCATCTCATTCAGTGCACTGATATTCTTTCTGAAAAACTTCTGAAGCATAAGTTTTTGACCGAGCTTACGAATGTGCTATCAACGGCAAAAAACGACTGGGTGATAAATGTGACATGAGATGAACATGGGTTTTAACAAAAATGGTCATACAAATGAAGAAACCAAAGTATACGGCTTAACAGCGGAGGTCATCAAAGGTATTAAAAAAAGCCTTTAAAAGGTTAAACTGAAAAAGTAAGAACAATAAAAGTCAACAGGTTTTGCAAAAACACAATATCTTTCTTCGAGAGCAAACGTTTTCCAGAGTTGCGTGTGACCTTGCGGAGACCTTGTTGCACAGACTCAAGAAAACCAGTGATGTGCCTCCAAACAACAAAGATGGGACAAAAACTGCTGTTATCCCATACGTGCACCAAGTGTCACATAGGATTAAGAAGGCTGCAGGGTGCGCAGGAGTCAGTGTAGTGTTTACCGCCCACAACAAACTTTGGAGGCCTGTGCAAGCGTGTAAACGTGAACAGTGAAAGGCCTGACATGCTGCAAGAAGCACACCACGTGGTTTTTGTCTTGTAAATGCGGCATCGTGTGTAAGATTCCGCTCTCTTGTGGATGTGTTTACATTGGCCAAACTGGCCAATGTATTAACGATCGCTTGCGTGAACACGCCAACAATTTAAAAGTCTGACGGCAACATGGCCTTACACTGTGCAGCTTGCGGTTGTACCCCCTTTCTTGACCAGGCTGTCATAGCTCGAGAAATATATGATGCATCATGTGCAGAACAGCTCGGACCCAGCTGTGTCAGCATGCCCTCTGTGTCACTCACGAAGAAAGAGTGCGTTTTTGCAAAACTTTTATTGTTGTTCTCACTTTTTAAGTGTTAACCTTTTCAAGGCCATTTTTAATACCTTTTTACAGCCTCCTTTGTTCAGCCGCATCATTGTTTCTTCATTTGGATGATCCGCTTTTTGTTAAAACCCATGTTCATCTCATGTCTCATTTATCACACAGCCGTTTTTGCCGTTGATAACGCATTCATGAGCTCGGTCAAAAACTTCTGTATGGTATCAAAGGTTTTTTCGCTTTGTCGCCCTGTTTCCATGGGCGCGTTACCGCCTGTAATCTTTAGCGAGAAAAAAAAAGCGTAAGGAAGAAAAAAAATTAAATTTTTTTTTGATAGTCTTGTTCTGAAGCACTCGATGTTACCACGTGATGAGTGTAGCGCATTAAATGTTAGTTGGAAGTAGCGCTCTATGTGTCGTTTTCACTGTCCCTGTCTTGTGCGCTCACCTGTTTCAACACATCATGTATCCACCGGACATATTTGCTCTGCTTTGTTTTTAGAGGAAAACAAAAAAGCGACGCAAGCGGCAGTACTTTCAGTGTGATCGAGCAAATTGTGAAAATTAGTGCCTCTGTGCATACTTGTTTTCTTTTTTTTTCTACGCGACAAGCACATGCGAATTATAACTAGCTGGCACAGTGAATGCACGTGGAAGCGGTCATATGCTGTACAGCCTCACCACAAAAGATGATAAAAATGCACTGACACTGTCTTTTCCAAAACAGGATGGGTACTGACCTTTATCTTTGTGGAACGCCTGCTGCACGTAGTCGGCGGCGAATTTGTGCGCTGCGATGTGGTGCTCCACATATTTTTCCAGTGAAGACAGGCCAACGCCACAAACGTCGCATTTCATGGGAGTATTGACTTTTGCGGCTACTTGACGACACCGACGACACTTCGTTACACGTGCGCGGAGACAGCGCCGGCGGAGGTGAAGATAATTAGGGACGAAATTCATGAAGCACGTGACATACTAGGCACTCCGTGGCGACACGGGGAAAAGTCAAAACCAACTTAGGGAAAAAAAGTCTTCAAGTGACGTCACACGTGGGTGACGTAGCAGTGACGTCATCTATTGTTCGCGAGAGAGCCCTTACTCCGGCGAAACGCATGTTTAGCAAAGGTAGCCATGCCAGCAAAGGTAGCCATGGTGAACAAGGAAGCAAGCGACAGCGGGAACAATGGGGCATCGACCCCCACAGTGGTAGGCGCGAAGGGGGAAACAGGTTTGGAAAAGACAGGTGCAAGGGTCACAGGACCCACCTTCCGCGAAGTAGTCTTGGGAACGGGAGGGGACAAAACAACAGCAGTAGCACGCGCTAGTAACCGGGGCAGTGGCCAGGTGCGGGACAGTCCAGCAGAAAAGTCGGATCACGTGATAATCGCCGGGGACTCGAATTTAGCTACATGCGCAGAAGCAGTCAAGGAAAGGGTGAGAGGCGACAAACGAGTTTTAATAGGGAAGTTCCCGGGACATAGGCTGGGATCAGTGATGAGACAAGCTATAGCCAAAACTCGCAACTAAGTCTAATGGACGTAACCTCGTGGTAATCGCGGGAGGTCTAAACGACGTCTTGAGTAAAGAATCAGCCGAACTAGCGACCACATTGGCGAAAGGGGTCGATGACATGCGCGCCATTTCCCCTCAGGTGCAGATAGTGGTATGCACAATACCGGAGGTACCAGTGCGTGACGGCAACCTGCAAAGAGCGGTTGTCGACGCAAACAAAGAGATATGGCAGATGAGTAGAGAGAAAGGCATCGAGGTAGTGGAAATAAACAGAGAGGTGCACAGGTGGGGTGGTTTTCGAAGAGACGGAATACACTTCGATAGGAGGCTTGGCCATGAGGTGGGTTGGCGTCTTGCAGGACGCGCAGTAGCTTTTTTGGGGGGCACGCGGGCCCTTCGGTGCCCAGGGTAGCTTGTAATGAGGAAAACAACCAGGGGGACTCTGACAGGTAGTATAGCGAAAAAACAGAGAAAAGGTAAAAGAAGGGAAAAGGCGCGTGTTGCAATTAGTTACATTAACACGCAGGGTGGCAGAAAAAAGGTAAAATGGTTAGAGATTGAAGGACAGTTAAACAAGGAACAGATAGGTGTTTATGCGGTTACAGAAACACACCTTACAGACTTGGAAGAGCCACCACATATTGAAAATTATGTTTGGGAAGGATGTAACAGGATCACATCAGAAAGGAGAGGTGGGGGGGTTGGAATGCAAATTCATAGCAGAACAAAATGGGAGAGAGTGAAACAAACGTGTTCAGAGCACATATGGGTTTCGGGCACAGTAGGTGGAAAGAAAACGTGGCTAGGTGTAGCTTACTTGTGGACAGGGAATAACTGCAGAGAAAAGAATCGGGAGATAGTGAAATGCATAAGCACCGATATTAAAGAATTTGGTCATGATGCCGAAATAATCCTTCTAGGGGACATGAACGCTCACATTCATGACCTTGACGGATATTCAGACACCAATGGCAAGTTATTGCTAGATCTCTGCGAGCAACATAATCTTGAGATAGTTAACGTGGGGCCTAAGTGTGAGGGGCAGATCACGTGGGAAGTCGGAAACAGGCAATCGAGCATTGATTACTGTCTCATGACAGAAGGAATATATGACAAACTTAGAGAGATGAGAATAGACGAAGAAGGCATTAACAGCTTGGGTAGTGATCATAAACGCATAATATTACAAATGGGATATAAAACTGAAAATAAGAACATAGAATCAAAGTTTGGCAGCTCGTATATAAATGACAAACAAATAACAAATATAGCCGCAAGAGTCGAGGAAAAAGTAGACGAACTACCAGGCAAAGACTGGAAGTATAGTGAGCTGCTACATGTAATCACGAAAGAAATGGAAATAGAGAAGAAAACTATTTCTTGGAAAGGAAAGAAAAAGCCAAAAAGTTGGTGGAACAAAGAAATCCAGGAAGCGATCGAGATGCGACGTCAGGCATCACGGGAGCACAGACAGGCAAAAAAGAATAAGCGGCCACAGGACGAAGTCAACCAAATATGGGAAATATATTTAGAGCAAAAATCCATTGTGCAGAAATTAGTCGAGGCAAAAATTAAAGGTGAAAGTGAACGCTGGATGACAGAGATTCGCGAAAAGAAGACGGCCGCGCCTAGGATATTTTGGAGCCACCTAAAAGCGCTGGGTAGGAAGTCTGTCACAATGCAACAACGTATGGTAGATGAAGGAGGAAATAAATTGGAAGGATATGAAGCGCTAGGTTACATCCGAAAGATAACAGCCGATTCGTTTAAAAAGGTCCCCCAGGGGATTCCCCCGGTGAGTAAAAGTACGCAAAGGAGTGCAACCGACGAAGATGTAGTATTAGAGAATTTCAATTGGAAGAAGGCCGAAGAAAAAATTCCTAAGCGCACTACTCCGGGTTTAGATGGGGTTCCCGTCAGCCTCATTAACGAACTGGGAGATAACACTAAAGAAGCACTGCTGAAAGCCGTAGAAAAGTGCTTACAGGAGAGGGAAATAGCAGACAGTTGGCGAAAAAGTAGAATGAACTTAATCTATAAAGGCAGGGGAGAAAAGGATAACATTCGCTCGTATAGACCGCTAACCATTACATCGGTGCTATACAGGTTGGCGATGCAGGCAGTAAAATTAAAAATAGAAGCATGGGTAGAACAAAATGATATTTTGGGAGAACTTCAGAATGGATTTCGAATCGACAGGCGGTTAGACGATAATCTGTTTGTTCTTACCCAGTGTATAGAAATATCTAAAATAGAAAACAGGCCCTTATACGTAGCTTATCTAGATATCACCGGGGCGTATGACAACATTAATCAGGAAATTTTGCGGGATATATTGAAGGAAGTGGGCATAGGTGACGACTGTGTACAGCTTTTGAGGGAAATATACCGAGAAAATACAGTTTATATAGAATGGGAAGGAATAAGTAGCAAGGACAGCGTTGGAATTAGCAAGGGGCTGAGACAGGGATGTCCTTTGTCCCCGCTGTTATTCATGCTGTACATGGCGAGGATGGAAAAAGCGCTAGAAGGTAGCAACATTGGATTTAATTTGTCACACAAACAGGTCGGAGCGATGGTTGAGTAGAAGCTTCCAGGTCTATTTTATGCTGATGATATTGTCTTATTTGCGGACAGTCAATATGATATACAGCGACTGGCAGATATATGCGGAAGGGAGTGTGAGGCTCTGGGACTAGGATTTAGTGCAACAAAATGTGAATTGATGGTATTCAATGATCACGGAAACCATACGGTCTTAATACAGGGCCAAAAAATACCGAGGGTAAGCGAGTACAAGTACCTCGGAGTATGGGTAAATGAGGGGGATAGATATATGGAGGTACAAGAGAAAGCATCGGTAGCAAAGGGAAAGAGGAATGCTGCAATTATGAAGCACAGAGCTTTATGGGGATACAATAGGTACGAGGTGCTTCGAGGGCTGTGGAAGGGGGTGATGGTTCCGGGGCTTACATTCGGGAACTCAGTGGTGTGCATGAAGTCAGAGGTGCAATCAGGAATGGATGTAAATCAAAGGACGGTGGGCCGCCTCGCGTTGGGCGCTCACGGGAAGACGACAAATGAGGCGGTAAAGGGTGGTATGGGATGGACAGGCTTTGAAGTGAGGGAAGCGCAGAGCAAAATGAGATTCGAAGAGAGGCTGAGGAAGATGAAGAAGATTAGATGGGCTGAGAAGGTTTTCAGGTATTTGTATAGAAAAAGCGTTGACACGCAGTGGAGAAAAAGAACTAGGAGGCTCACCAGTAAATATACGGCTGGCAGTGCGGGCGATATGGCAACAAGGAGCATTAAGCGGAAGGTCAGAGGGGCGGAGAGGACTTATTGGATGACAGCGATGGAAAAGAAACCGGCTCTGGGTAACTACCGAAAAGGAAAAAACGAAATAAGGAAGGAAAGGTTTTATGATAATTCAAGGGGAAGCGCTTTACTGTTTGAAGCAAGGTCGGGCTGCCTTAGAACGCGTAGTTATAAAGCGAGATTCAGTAACGAAGAAGAACAATGTACATGCTGCGGGGGAACTAAGGAAACGATGGAACATGTACTGATTGAATGTGGCGATATTCACCCAGGTATACGTGTGGGCACGAGTCTACATGAAGCCTTGGGTTTTAGGGACAACAATGGAAAGCTGAACACGTCCGCGATAGAAATAAGTAAGAGACGGTTAGAGTATTGGTGGCAGAAAAGTAGAGATAAAGTACAAAAATAAACAATTGGGGGGAAAAAAGGTCATTCTGCCTTAAGAGGCAGAGAGATGGACCGTGAATTTATATTTTTGGTATAATAACATAGATTTAATCAATGTAGTTAAGGCATTAGGACAACATGAAACAAGGAAGTTTTTTTTTCTTTCTTTTTTTTTCTCCTTCGAGCCTGGTGGCAGATATGTCACCGCCCCGTTATAAAGGGGACGCTCATAGCATCCATCCATCCATCCATCCATCCATCCATCCATCCATCCATCCATCCAGAGTTGCTGTTTAAAGATGACAGATGGCGCTTGTAAAATGCGAATAGAGCATGTCATTGGATGCCTGCGATCGTAAAACGCGCTCGCTCTTGGCGCGCTTTCTCTTTCGCGCGGAGTCGCCGGATGGAGGCAGACAAGGCGCTCGCTCTTGGCGCGCTTTCTCTTTCGCTCGGGAGCAGACACTTTCTCTGCATTTCACCGATCACAAAGTGGTGATATTGAAGGGACCACGTAAACCAACAGTACAATGAAAGTTTGATGTTTAATATGTGCACGGTGTTTCACACTCTTTATATGATGTACTGGGCGAATTTTACGGAAGAGTTTCACGGTTTACCGATGATTTCCTCTGGAGCTTCGCCCCACTCATCATCATTCACCCCGTGGATATGCTGTGATTTTTTAAATTTTGTCAGTGCCATGACACTCGGCACTTAAGCCACTCTCCTGCGACGCGTACTACAATGCGTGCGGCGTCTTTCGCACACATGCTGATGCTGCTATAAAGTCATTATCGAAGTTCGTCTTGTGTGGTGCTTCGATACTAAGTCTGAAGAATGCAAGAATGGCGGGTTGGATCTCGTGAATGTAAGGATCTCGTGAATGTAAGTTTGCAATACATGCAATGAGATTGACTTATATGCAAATAAGAGTCTAGCAGCTATGGCACCAACGGTACCGATGCTGAATTTAACAGAACAAGCATTCACCTAACAGATGCTATCTTGGCGTACGTCTGTTTTTCTTTTATTCAAAGAGTTTTTAAAATCATAATTTGATTGTTAGCAGAAGTTATTTCTTAGCTGTCCTTCTTTTCCATCCCGCACATTACCTATGTCTCTATATTGTTTTTTTTTCTGCCGGTGTGCTTAATGCAATATGCCTTTAACGTGATGCCAATGTAAGCTCCCTGCTTTATTCCTAGTTTTAATTGTCTGCGTCATTTCTGCTTCCGTTATTCTTCAAGTGGAATATAAGCTTACACAGTTACATTCCACTTGAACTTACTGTGATGTAAAGGTGATGTTGAGAACAAATATATAATAATCCGGGCGTGCCTGGAGCATACAGTAACGATAATTCTGCTTACTGCTAAGTAAATTAGCAAATTTGAGTTTGCATTATGATAACGTAAATTATTAGGTGCCATATTAAATACGTTGGCAAAGATATTCGAGAAATACTGTTATACCATATGCTCCGTTTTTCTCATGAGCGTCCCAAAGAGTCGTTTTACGCCATTTTCCATGGGCACTGGGTTCAATTGTCGTAGCTATTAGTGGTTACCCGCCGCGGTGGTCCAGTGCCTATGGCGCTTGACTGCTGGCCCGAAGGTCGCGGTAGCCGCTTTTCGATGGAGGGAAAATGGTAGAGGCTCGTGTGCTTATATGTAGGTTTTAGAACCCCAGGTGGTCAAAATTTCCGGAACCCTGCATACAGCTCTTTTCATAATCATATCGTGGTTTTTCGCCGTAAAACGCAGCAATTATTATTAGCTCTTGGGGGTGCCTCTTGTATCGTGTTTCTATACTTATTCGCGGCGTTTTATACGGAACCGCTTTTCTATTGTACTTAGATATATTTGTTTTCGTTGTTTAGGCTTCCCTGAATCCTTTTACTGTTGCTAATCGCCAGGTAATCGGATCTGTAAGTGTCAATAACGTGAACAGTGGTAGTGTCCTGCAGCGCTTTGCGCAACTGTACAATTCGTCTGGGCTGCACATGTTCTTGGTGACGTACACCTGTCCGGTGATCCGTTATTGCGAAAACCGTAATATGTTTACCGGCAAGGTAGATCTCCACAGCGGTATTTGCACCATCGTGCGGAGGCTTCTTATTGAAGTTCATATGGTCACTTCGCAACCCGCTTGCTGGTCAGCAAGCAGAGCAGCAACTAGCTCCCATCAGTTACAAAAGCTACAAGCAAGAACCGCTATCAGCGAAATGTATAAAGAGCTGCCATATTAAGCAGTCAAAACAGCGCCAATAAGTTGTTTCGGAATGAAACAGACATACATTGAACAAGAAGCACAAAACTTTTGAGATACTAACAGAGTTTTCATTCAAATGAAACACAATTGGTCGCATTTAACAAATATTCAAGTGAACAACTATGTGCATAGGCATTTAATGCTGTGTTATATAGATATATATTAACAAATTTGAGAATGTATCGAAGTATCTTAAAATACAATCGGAATGTATCGTATCGAATACAATCAGTGTTGCAGTATCTTATATCTGTATCTCAAATACTTCTTGCCTGAGTATCTTGTATCGTATCGCGATACAATTTCAAAGTATCTTTGCCCAGCCCTGGATACAATACACAACTCCTCGACTGCAAATGACAAATTTTTCCCGGTGCTTGATCGCACAATCCCGCTTCCCGCTACTCTCAGCATTTACCTTTCTGCACATCCCTTGTAATCGTTCGGGAGCAAAAAAAACCACGTCCGCACCGGCCTTCCTCGCTATCCTTCGCAAATTATGTGAAATGGCATGCATGTAGGGTACTACAGCAACCTTAGTCGCCTTAGTAGCGGCTGCCGGCTCCCCGGCGTTTGCCCTTCCCTTCCTGCTCACATTTTTGGCAACGGCGGTCAACAGGCGCGTGGGATAACCAGAATCCGTTAAACGTTTAGCCTGGGCCCACAAGCTTGCATCAAGCTTGTGGTGACACGACTTCATCATTGCATTTTGAAAACAGGAATTTATCACAGCTCGCTTTACCAATTTTGAGTGAGCGGATGTGAACGGGAGGACCGGTTTATTTCCTCGCGGTTCATAGCTGCAGCACACTCCTGCCGGCGAAAAATACAGCCCGAGGTCTAAAAATCTTATGAAGTTGTCCTTAGCTACTTCACGCGTCAGCACTAGGGGAGATAACTCCGTCGTAAACATGGTTACAGTTTCTGAAACTACCGCGTCAAAATTGTTACGTTCATTATTAGCAACTATCAGATAGTCGTCTGCAAACCTAACAACAGCAACAACATCTGTGTGCTTCACACGCTCTTCAAGAACCTGGTTTCGTTTTGCTAAAAACAGATCGCTCAAGTATGGGGCGATGCAGGAACCTATGCATATTCCATTCTTTTGTTTCACAGTGTTCCCATTCCACGTCGCATAGGTCGAGTTAAGATAAAAGCAAAGGAGCTCCAAAAACTGTTCACTTGATACACCGGCAGCATTTTGGAATTGAACCGCATCTACTCTGTCGATACCTTCGGACACACACGCCATCAAGTCGGCCTGAGGAAGGGTGTAATAAAGATCTTTCACATCAATTGAAAATGCTAAAAGATTCGCTTTTTCGTTGGCTGTGAAAAAATCTAGCACCTGATCCGACTTCTTCACCAAAAAAGGATCGTTAAGAGAGATCAACTTCAAGTACTTTTGTAGAAATAAGGCAATGCACTTTTGCCAGGTTTCATTCTCCGAAATGATCACTCGGAAAGGGCAGTCAATTTTATGCGTTTTCGCCGTGAAAGATATATCTAGATCCACTTTTTTTGTCTTCTCTATCAACCTAGCCAGGCCTTCAAGATTAAAGCTCTTGCATAGCTTTTTTGCGGTAGATCGCACTTTTTCTAACGAAATTTCATTGCGGGCTTCAAAAACAGAATCAATGGCCTCCGACGCCTTCTCCTGATACAACGATTTGCGCATAACCGCGAAACCACCATCTTTATCGGCGGGTAGCAGCGCGAGCGAGTTGTCCTTCATGTGCTTAATAGTCCTTGTTATGGCAAAGCTGCCTCCCGGAGGACGGACACGCATGAGTACGTCGACACCTTCCGATACACACCTGTCAACGTCGCCTTCAGGGACTTGTTTTGAGACATGCCGAACCATCCCTAAAAGTTCCGGGCTGGTCCTGCGTGGCTCTACGGCGGAATTAGGTCCACACTTGAGCACCTGTTGCACCTTGTCGGGCAAGTTCACGTCACAAATGACGTGAAGAGGATTCGATGGTGCAGAGGGCTTCTTCTGTACTTGCGTCCTCAGCCCCTGCAGAACTTGCTGCCAGAGGAATTCGGTTGTCCGGTCAGCCAGTCGTGAGTATTCCCGCCAGTTGTTGAAGGTTGTACGTGGTTCCAGAAGCAGCCTCAGTTGATCTCTGTACATGCGAGTTTGCCTCTGCCACTCGGATCGCATAACTTTGCAAATCCGAACACCGTGGTTGAAGGAAGGCAAACAGTGTCCGAACAGTGCCCGCACTTCTGGGGGTAGCACCTTGTGTCGGATACAGAAACCAAGCGTCCGAGCTCTGCAGGCGGCTGTCGCGATCAGCGGGACGATGCGGCATGGGTCGGTGCTGTACCATAAAGGAATGCCCGATGTACAAGAAATGAAATTTGCTAAGGCACGTTGCCGGGCTAGTTGGTTATCCGACACAACATCTGGCGGGAATACCCACGACTGGCTGACCGGACAACCGAATTCTTCTGGCAGCAAGTTCTGCAGGGGCTGAGGACGCAAGTACAGAAGAAGCCCTCTGCACCATCGAATCCTCTTCACGTCATTTGTGACGTGAACTTGCCCGACAAGGTGCAACAGGTGCTCAAGTGTGGACCTAATTCCGCCGTAGAGCCACGCAGGACCAGCCCGGAACTTTTAGGGATGGTTCGGCAACAAGTCCCTGAAGGCGACGTTGACAGGTGTGTATCGGAAGGTGTCGACGTACTCATGCGTGTCCGTCCTCCGGGAGGCAGCTTTGCCATAACAAGGACTATTAAGCACATGAAGGACAACTCGCTCGCGCTGCTACCCGCCGATAATAGACCGGTATATTAGCGGGTTTACCGGAATAGCGGGCTTACCGGAATAGCGGGATCGAAGTGCCCATGCGCAGTACCGTAAACGACCCGTAGCGTTTACCGTACGCACGCTATTTTTCAGATTTAGCGTTAGCGTGCTTGCGTAGTTAACGTAGTGTACGTAAAACATGGCGGCAGTTTTCGACGCCCGCTTCGAACTGAATTTAGCGTTGATGTGGACGGATCCACTTCTTTCGTAGCAAACGACTGTGCGAAATGGCTTCGCTTGCCTTCAGGTAGCTTCGACGACACGGCATTACGGATAACTTAGCCTAGTTTTTGAGATCGCTTCCCATTTTGAACGTCCCTAGGCCTATCTAGAAGATCGGTGTAAACAAGTGTGCAACATGAAAATTTTCGCTTTTCGTGCTTAGTTCATATTTATTTACTTTTGTTTTCACTACAAAAAGGAGTAATATTGCTGCGTGCGGGGATACAGGCGAGCATTCTCGGTTTTGTTCTTTTCACTTTTTTTACGCATTCACCCTTCGCTAGATGGCGCCACCGTCCCGGCTTGGGCACGTAAACGCTATTCCGCTAAACTAAAACACGCTTTCCGCAACCAAAGTTTGCGGCACGGTAACGCTATTCCCTTAACCCCCGCTATCACGCTAACGCTAAACTATAACTGTCTAAAGATGGTGGTTTCGCGGTTATGCGCAAATCGTATCAGGAGAAGGCGTCGGAGGCCATTGATTCTGTTTTTGAAGCCCACTATGAAATTTCGTTAGAAAAAGTGCGATCTACCGCAAAAAAGCTATGCAAGAGGTTTAATCTTGAAGACCTAGCTAGGTTGATAGAGAAGACAAAAAAAGTGGATCTAGATGTATTTTCACGGCGAAAACGCCTAAAATTGACTGCCCTTTCCGAGTGATCATTTCGGAGAATGAAACCTGGCAAAAGTGCATTGCCTTGTTTCTACGAAAGTACTTGAAGTTGATCTCTCTTAACGATCCTTTTTTGGTGAAGAAGTCGGATCAGGTGCTAGATTTTTTCACAGCCAACCAAAAAGCGAATCTTTTAGCATTTTCAATTGATGTGAAAGATCTTTATTACACCCTTCCTCAGGCCGACTTGATGGCGTGTGTGTCCGAAGGTATCGACAGAGTAGATGCGGTTCAATTCCAAAATGCTGCCGGTGTATCAAGTGAACAGTTTTTGGAGCTCCTTTGCTTTTATCTTAACTCGACCTATGCGACGTGGAATGGGAACACTGTGAAACAAAAGAATGGAATATGCATAGGTTCCTGCATCGCCCCATACTTGAGCGATCTGTTTTTAGCAAAACGAAACCAGGTTCTTGAAGAGCGTGTGAAGCACACAGGTGTTGTTGCTGTTTTTAGGTTTGTAGACGACTATCTGATAGTTGCTTATAATGAACGTAACAATTTTGACGCGGTAGTTTCAGAAACTGTAACCATGTTTACGACGGAGTTATCTCCCCTAGTGCTGACGCATGAAGTAGCTAAGGACAACTTCATAAGATTTTTAGACCTCGGGCTGTATTTTTCGCCGGCAGGAGTGTGCTGGAGCTATGGACCGCGAGGAAATAAACCGGTCCTCCCGTTCACATCTGCTCACTCAAAATTGGTAAAGCGAGCTGTGATAAATTCCTGTTTTCAAAATGCAATGATGAAGTCGTGTCACCAAAGCTTGATGCAAGCTTGTGGGCCCAGGCTAAACGTTTAACGGATTCTGGTTATCCCACGCGCCTGTTGACCGCCGTTGCCAAAAATGTGAGCAGGAAGGGAAGGGCAAACGCCGGGGAGCCGGCAGCCGCTACTAAGGCGACTAAGGTTGCTGTAGTACCCTACATGCATGCCATTTCACATAATTTTCGAAGGATAGCGAGGAAGCCGGTGCGGACGTGGTTTTTTCTGCTCCCGAACGATTACAAGGGATGTGCAGAAAGGTAAATGCTGAGAGTAGCGGGAAGCGGGATTGTGCGATCAAGCACCGGGAAAAATTTGTCATTTGCAGTCGAGGAGTTGTGTATTGTATCCCTTTGACATGTGAACGCGTATACATAGGCCAGACTGGAAGGTGTGTGAACCAAAAACTTAGGGAGCACCAGTACAATGTAGAAAAAGTTGTATCTGGTCATTTAGGAATTCACTGTCAGAGGTGTGGTTGCGCCCCAATGTTTACAAATACCCGTATTCTCGCTGGGGCCCGCGGCAGAACCACGCGAGAAATAATTGAAGCCTACGAAATCGACAAAAATAAAGAAAAATGTGTGAGTGTGCCTTCTTTGGCTCTGTCAGCTAAAGAAAAGATGTATCTGGAATCTTCGCTTTGAACGTTGGCGGGTGCAGATTGTTGTGATTAGTGATGACACGTGCAGGCTTTGTGCTGTATCTTTACATGTTTTTCTCTCGATTTTATCGATTCACTGTTATTGTATATAAGGCATGTGTGATCGCAAATAAAACCATTAGTTGCAAGTTAGCGCTGTGTCTGTGCGTCCCTCTTCTCTGTCCTTGTCGTGGTGCGCTACGTCGTACGAATTATAATGATGGGAGTCCTACATTTCTACGAGGATCAACGTACAGCAGCCGCTTGGACTGACGTTTGTGTAACGTCACTTCACCACAGGCGTTAAGTGGTTTTTAGACATCGAGCCACATGGTAGTGACCACATCCCCAATTATCTCACCATCAAAGGCTTTGCTTGCGGCCACCCGGCGAAAACCGTTCGGAGGATCGATTTGTTCACAACTAACATTGAACATGCTTGCGAACATGCTTGTTCACAACTAGCATTCACACCTAACATTGAACATGCTTGCGAAAAAAGCTTATCCTCTGGCACTGAGCAAGCAATTAAAGAAGCAGCCCAGAGTGCGATGCGCACGCTGACATGTTCTACAAGGCCCTCAGAAACGGATGTGGAGTTAGAGCGACTCCGTGCGATTCGTCGGCGTGTGGAGCGCAGATATCGACGCACAAAATCCATTCAAGATCTGTCGATAGCTAGGCGCATGCAAAAGAAGATCCAGCGTCGTATGGAGAAATTGGAGTTTCAACGGTGGGTGAAGTTTTGCGAGTCTCTACACCCTCGCAAACCGCTTTCTCAAATATGGCGAACCGTGCGAGGCCTACGCATTTTTCACGAACAAAGTTTTGCGTTTAAAGCCTTGGCCCTTTCCCAACGTAGAAGGGATGGTAGATTTTTGCTGGAAGATTGCAGGCCCGTCAACTTGCACAGGAGCCCTTACTGCTGATAACACGCCACATTCACTTGACGCGCACATGGACCTGCCTTTTTCCATGGAAGAACTGAATGCGGCTCTTGCTTCAAGCAATCGATCGTCCTCGCCTGGACCAGATGGCATATCATACCGCCTATTACGCAATCTCGGTGATCGAGCACGAAGCGCTTTGCTGGACGTGTTCAATGAGTCTTAGATAGATGGAACAGTCCCCAGAGAATGGAAAATAAGCCGTTTGGTTCCACTTCTGCAACCTGGAAAATCGCTTCTAGAGCTGACATAATATCGCCCAATAGCTCTGGCTAGCTGCGTAGGGAAGCTGATGGAGAGAATGATCCTTACCAGCCTCGAGTGGTTCCTAGAACGCTACAGAGTATATCAAGACGCCATGGCCGGTCTTCATCGTCTTCGTAGCTCCATTGACAATGTCAATTGACCTGGTGACCTATGTACAATACCAGAGCATGAGTAGACGGCTATCTGGCGCACTATTTTTAGATGTCAAAGGAGCCTACGACAATGTTTCTCACGAAGCCGTACTTGACGCCCTCGAGCCGGTTGGTTTGGGTGGGCGAGCGTCTTTTACGAACGCCTTTGCTTGCCGCATCGGAATGAGAGACAGCGGTGCATGTGACCATTGCGGCAATGACGAAATCATTGAACAGTGCCCTCAGTACAGCTCTCAGAGACATTCCCTCACAGCAGCGTTTGCTCGCCTCGACGACCAGCCGCTTTCTGAGCTTTCTGAGCATTCAATCTTGGAATGTCGTAAAGATCGAGCTTCAAGCCAGAAAGCAACGAAGAGACTCTTCAAGTTTCTGCGAGCGACCCGCCTCGTTTAACGATTGTGACACTCCTGTGTGTGTGTGGTGTGTGTGTGTGTGTGTGTGTGTGTGTGTGTGTGTGTGTGCGTGCGTGTGCGTGTGCGTGTGTGTGTGTGTGTGTGTGTGTGTGTGTGGGGTGTTTGTGTGTGTGTGTGTTCGTGCTTCCCTCGCTCCCTATCCCATTCCTCCCTTTCTTACATTTCTGTCTCCCCTTACCCCTTCCCCAGTGCAGGGTAGCAAACCAGATATGTTTTATGGTTAACCTCCCTGCCTTTCCGTATTACATTTCTCTCTCTCTCTCTCTCTCTCGAGTTTTGGAACAGATGTCCACGCGTCGCATTCAAGGGCATCAGCCTTTTCATTGCCTTCAATGCCGACGTGGGATGAGATCCACTGAAACTTTATAATAAAGCTCTTGTCAACAAGGTATTTCATGAGCGCCAGGGATTGCGTGGTGAGCTTTTCTTGAGGTAGGTTGTGATGCAGTCTTTGTAGCGCTGACTTGGAGTCCGTCAGCACTACAACATCTCGTGCAGGAAAGGATCGCAATTTTAGCAAAGCCGCGGTGATTGCAGCGCTTCCTACCGTTGTGCACAAAACCACACGATCCAGGCGGCCCGACCACGACACGCCAAGGCAGAGTATGCAGAAATCCGCTGCGCAGCTATCTGTTTGTGTGCCAAGTGTAGCCTACTTTAAACGAATTCACAGCTAGTTACATATAGAGACAAAGACATACGAGGATTCTCGCCTACGCTTTAATCGATTATTGTGCACGCAAACCTTCAAGGTAGCTCACAGCGAAGAAAGTCAAAGGTGAAAATTCTTCTAAAACCCGTGGGACACACGCAACCACCTGGACATAGTTTGAATTCGCACATCTGTGGATGAAATAAAGCAAGAGCAGTTAAGCACATTTTGTATAAATGTAAAAATCAATGTATTAGAGACATTAGTTCGATACAGACTTCAAAGGCCGGTCTCCCAATAAATGAATGCAAATGTCTTTTGAAATCTAATTTGTGCATCCCCACAGGCATAGGCCTGCGCTGATAAGGATGGGAAGGGGGGTTTGTGCCCCCTTCCCTCAACGTCTAAGGGGTTGTAAGGTTCGGAGAAACTAGCGAGCCGGGGGGAGGCCATTTGTGCCCTGCATGGCCGCAGCGCCGCCCGCGCAAACAGAGAGAAGGCGCGGTGCTTGCAATGGTGGCCACCGGGGCAACGAACAATGCTACCATTACTCTTCTGCAATGTCAGTCAACGGAGGCAAGTTGGCGCTGAGGGAAGAACGCCAGTGGCGGCAACTCTCCCGAGTATGTTCTGTGGTTCTGTGGAGGAAAAGACGCTTATTTCTGCAGCCCTGTCGGCCCTATTGGAAAACCCAGTGTCACTGTCCCAGTGTCATACCTGATTATTGGACCAGTGTGGCGCTGGGTACTGGGACGCTGGAAGCTGGACGCTGGTGTGCAGCGCGGCACGTTGGACGCTGGCGCGCTGCACACTGGGACACCCGATACGGGCCGAAATCGGGCTTTTGAATTGTTTTTAAAATCTGTGGTCATGCCCAGATCGTAATTAGGGCTGAAACACGAGCGCTGCGACAAAAAAAAGCACCTCAAAAAAAAAAAAACGAGCGCGCGGGAGTCGAACCCACCACCTCCACACCGTGCATCCTGAGTCGGACACGTTACCACTACGCCACAGCTTTTTTTTTTCTTTCATGGTATTTATTCAACATAGGATATCACTTGAAAGCAATTGAATACAGACAAAGAACTAATATGTTGATTATGCTCTTATCGCAACACAATGACGAACAGAAGGCACTACAGAATTCGCAATCACCTCTATAGCGGATACATCACATAACTGATTTTTCAATTGTGTGCTAGAACAGCGGTAAGGATAAGCACCTCACCAATGCCGTATACCATTTTGGTTGATATTCCATTTGCTCGTAGACATCTCTTAGCTGAGTGACCAACCTAATGAAGTGGGCTGTTGAGGAAACTATCGGCTCTGCGTTTCTCTGCAACATGCGCGTCTTCCACAGGCTATGCATTCCAATGAGGAGAAACATGTCGAATGGTACGTCATTACAACTCGCTGGCAAGAGATATCGCACGGAATGGGAATTTAGCACAAAGTCTTTTTTAAATTACATTCAGAGACTTTGCCTGTGAAGACTTGGCTTCGTTCAAGAGACATTTTTGTGTCGTCCGTTGATTGTCCTCTGTGTGATGTGCCAGAAACAATTGAACATTGTTTTATAGACTGCAGAGATGCAATCTTATTTTGGGATGTGCTCCAACGAACTCTTCAAAAAGACTTTGTACGCCACAGCTGAAAGACGTTCATCAGCCTCTTATTTCCTCATGTTTTAACTACTTGCGGTAGCCAGTATTTTCATTTCCTCATTTGCGAACGCAGATTTCAGTCTCTTCGTGCTCGCGAGAACCTAACAGAAGATAGTTAATTTGTTTGTTATGTGCTGCCTAGCATCAGAACGTCTATCTGGCACGTTGTGCCTCAAAAAATGCTAGCGTAACCGCCGATGTGTTGCGGCGATCGCGCTGAATCGCTAAGCAGTTAGTCATACCTATCTAGAAAACAATGTTTATCTGAACTGCACACTAAACACTTTAGTTTTAATCACCCGTTTGAACATATTTTCCGTCCTTTCTGTTTACTCTCCGCGTAAGATACAGCCGCAGTAGTTCACCCTAGGCCCTAGCCGAACCAACCGTTAGGCTTAGAGTTGCGCTCCGTGCGCCGCGATCGCTGTGAAGAACGTGCATAGTCAATTACGATGAATCTAATAACCGTTCAAATGTAGTTTCGATCGTACCTGACTGAAGCGAGGCCATATTTGCACCTTCGATTACACAAATCAGAAGCTAAAAACGCCGAGATTGAGTGTTACATTGGTTCACTGTTGCCGGTGACGTGCGGCGATGGTGCGGCTTTCAGCGGTTCGAGCTTACGTGCAAAGATTGACTGGTAAGGTAGGTTGATGTTATTATCCGACTAATACTAATGTCATATATTGTGTTGCGAATGATAAGTTCTTTCCATGCAGTTATATGAACTACATTCACGACACACGTTCATCACACTTCAGCGAAAGCACGCGCGCTCGACAGATTGCTTTAGCGTATACGTACGTCCGTCGCTTAACTAGAGATAAAGCTAGATATGCGTAGGACAGAGAATAGAATAATATTTCGAAAATATTCGATAATTTATTCTTTCGATTTCTCGCGACTTAATACCAAATTTTGTACGAATTCCACCCAGCGCGCCCAGTTTTTTTCTAATGTGCTGCCAGTGTTCCCAGTGCGCGGGCAGACACTGTACAGCGTGCCCAGTGCCTCCCAGTGCGCTGTAAGACACTGGGCCACACTGTACAGTATTCCCAGCGTCTTTCAGCGCACTGGGCCACACTGGCCACGCTGTACAGTGTGTCCCAGTGCCTCCCAGCGCGCTGTAGTACACTGGGACACCCTGTACAGCGTTTCCAGTGCCACCCAGTGCGCTGAAAGGCACTGGGAGACACTGGAAACGCTGTTTTTTCCGATAGGGGGGAGCACGGCGCAGCGTATTGGGGGAGGGAGAAAGAGGAATGATTGAGTGTCGTTGAGGCTCGTTCACCATGGCCGGAGCAGCAAGTAAGCCGGCAGCAAGGGCAGGGGCGGCAAGGTCCCAGCTCAACTGCAGGCGGCTATTCCCGTCTCGTCCAGGAACTCCACCAGGCTCCGGAGTGCTGGCAGGTGGGGACGGGACGGGAAGAGGAGGTGTTGCGATGTGGAGACAGGCAGGTCCTGTCTCCGGCACGCCGCAGTGACCCTCGAGCGTTCCTGCACCAAACCAGGGCAGGCACAGAGGAGGTGCTCGAGGGTCTCAGGATCACCGCAGCGGCTGCAGATTGGAGAGGCGCATCGACCCTTAGCATGGCGGCGGGCAGCGGTCTACATGCAGCCTGTCCGCAAGCGCAGCATTGCAGCCCGATCCCTCCTGGAGAGGCCCGTCTCTGGCAGCAGCCTTTGTCCTCGACCATTGGCCACCCTTGAGTCTGGGTGGACCGTGACCAGGAACTTCTTGAGACGCGCGTGCGTGAAATCCCTTGCCGCGACAGCCCGGGTGATGAGGGTGCAAGGCTGGTGTGCTGCCTTGGTAAGCGTGTCCACCTCCTCGTTACCAGCTATACCCACGTGGGAGGGCAGCCGTGGAAGGAGACGGACGCTCCAGATACAGCAAGGACCCGGTACCTGGCCGCCAAGAGGCTCCCGGTCAGCCCGGAGCCTCGATAGTTGGCCAGGATCTCCAGTCTCGCCTTGTTGTCGCACAGGACCGCAACAGGCTCCGCAGGGATGTCCTCTGCCAGGATGTCAGCTGCCAGGTGGAGTCTGGCCAGTCCACAGCCGCGAAACCTCGCTGGAAAGGGCAGCTTACACTGCGTGCTGCTGGTCCGTGCAGAGACGATGCAAGCCGCAACCAAAGTATCGTCTGGCATCACGGATGCATCCGTCAACACCTGGATACATATGGAGACACAGACACAGAACACACGGAGACACAGACACTCACCCAGCCCTGGTTCCTTCGCCTGCGAGCATGACGTCGGCAGACGGCGTCGGCCCTTCGGAAACAGGTCCAGAGTTCCGGTATCGGCCCTAACTCAAGGCCTACCATTCTGCACGCGGCCGCACTGCCCTCAGTGCCAGGTGCCTGATGTCCGGAACGGGCTGCCCTTGCAAGACCTTGGTGACGACCATTGCTGCCTTTGCGCTGTGGGCCATCAGCTGCATAAGTTCCCGGCACCCGTGTCCTCCTTGAACAGCCGCCGAGAAGCGCGCCAGCCCATTCGCAGGGACCTCCGACGAGGTCGGCCACAAGCACCTCAACCTGCAGGAGTTGTCGCTTCACGTAGACGGCACATCTTCAAGTAGACGACTGCGGGTGGCAGTCGCCTAGGCAAGGGCAGCATGACAGGCCTCCAGGGTGCACCCGGTCCTGCTGCTGTAACCCACGTTCACCGGCAGGAGCAGCTCCTCAGCCTGGGCGTAGACCTCCTGCAAACCCAGCACGTCGAAGTCCCCCCGCTGGAGATGCAGGGAAAAATCATCTTTCCGTCCCCGTAGCGAGTTGACATTTCATTTCAGGATGCTCAGGCGGCGGCGGAGACGGGCCCTGGCAGTAGGACTAGCCATGATATTTCGTGGGCTGCTGCAAGGCCGTGAGCAGCAGGCTAGTGACGATCTGGGTGACGTGGTCCACAGCAGGCAGGGCCACAGGAGCAGCAACCACAGCAGGGAGTGCTGCGGGAGCAGCCGCAACAGCAGGCTGGGCCGCGGGAACATCAGCAGCAGGCGGGGCCTCCTGGGCAGCAGCAGCAGTCAGGTGCACAGGAGGTTTGGCCACTACAGTCAGGGCTGCAGGGGGTGGCCTGCGGCAGGTGCAGGGAGCAAGAACAGACCATGCAGGAAGGGTGTGTCCTTTCAAAGCACTCGCGTACGTGCGAGCCTCCCTGGTCTCCTCCCTTACTGCCGCTGCAACCGCTCGCCTGGAAAGGGAGGTGGTTGAGGACACCATGATGGAGGCCATCTGGCACTTTTCCTGCCACCTGGGACTGTGTGGGGCGTCGGTCGGGTGGGGGCCGCCACAGTGACGCACCGGGGCCGCTGGAAGCCCACGTCTTCTGTGTGGGTTCGGCCGCAGCCTATGCAGCTGCCCGCCCAGCGGCACACCTCCTGTACGTGGCCATACTGACCACTCTGCCTGCACTGCAGCGGTCGGGGTCTGGCTGGCCGCACGGGGAAGCGTACCCTGAAGAGCACCACCCGCTCCGGCGGAACTGGGTCCCCGAAGCGCTGGGTGACTGTGCGGCCCTCACTGGTGGCCGACAGTATGGGGACAGCAGACCGGAGGCCAGGTAGCAGGGTCTCCTCTGGAGGGTTTCCGTCCACGCTGTGGATGAACCCCGTGCTGGTGCGGCGGTCCGCGGGCTACCTGGTGGTGTCTGGTATGTCCCACAGCTGCCTGAGGGTCAGGAGCAGTGTGAGGCACTCCTTAGAGGTCGTGTCCGCCGCCACTATGTTGCAGTGATGGTTCACCCGGATGTCAGCAACACCCAGGTGCGACGGGAGTCCCTGCGCCAGACTCAGGCGTGGGGAGCCGCCAAATAAGCCCAAAGCGGAAGGCCGGAAGAGCATGGTCCCCACGACTGCAGGGTCCACCGGCAGAGCAGCGGCAGTGAGCTTCTTGGCGCGCCGAAATCCAGCCCTGCATTTTCCTTCTTGGAAGCTTACCTCGTCTTCTGGCTGGCTCTCACGGGGACTGGTTACCGCAGGAGTCAGGGCTGGTGGACTCCCTGTGATCACAGGGTCAGCGGGAGGAGTGCGCAGTCTCACAAAAGAGGCAGCAGGGGTGCCTGGGAGTGCAGCCGCAGTTTGCTGCTTACGGGCTGTCTTCTTGCCCTTCTTCTTTTGAGGGTTCGCAGAGGAATATATGTTTGCCGGGGTCTTCAGGAAGGCCACCGAGGTGGTGAGGGGCGCGGTCGCGTCTTCCAGCATGTCGACAGTGAGCTCCATGGCTCCTGCACCGGCAGAGTCAGCATCTGTATCAGCAGGAAGCGGAGCAGCAGGGCTGCTAATAGCAGTAGGCAGCTGCGCTGCGTTGGGCCCACTCTCGATCGATGTCGTCGCGCAGGAAGAGGCAGCAGTGGTGCTGTGTGCACTGGATGATGAGTCCACAGTGGTCTGTTGAAGTAGGGAAGGAGGGGAGCTCTCGGTGCTGGCAGCAGGACTGGTAGCCCTGGCGGACGAGTCCGAGGTGGCATCGGAATCGTCGGACTGCCGGGAAACCAAGCCACCAGAACCGCTGTGCTCATCGCCGGCAGCGTCCTCCTGCGCTGGGGTCACGAGCTTCTGTAGTCCGTCCGATTCCTCGTCACTGCTGTCCTCGGGGCGAGGGCGATTGCGCGATGTGGACAGATCATCTTCTTGCTCTGTGGGCAAGCGAAGTGGTGGAAAGGTTCTCTGGAGGTGCTGCGTCGGGAGGTGCGGTGTCAGTGACGTCAGCCTGTGGGAAATGGACTGGTGTGTTGCCGACATGCGCTGAATTCCACTGGGGTGGCCATCCTGGTATGGAGGCTTTTGCTTGTAGCCACTGGTTTCTGCGGTCATATGCACACTTCTGGAGGGCATTGTGCGCTCACATGGCCTTCACATTCAGGATTCAGAGCCTGAATGTCTAACGAGACGGAATGTCCAATGGGTCACGTGATCGGCGAGACTGAATGTCCAACGAGACGGAATGTCCAATGAAACTGAATGCCCAACGAGACGGAATGTCCAACCGAGATGGAACGTCCAACCGAGACGGAATGTCCAACGAGACTGAATGTCCAACGGGAAGGAATGTCCAATTTAGATGAGATAAACGCGCCCTAGTTTAAAATTTCTCAGACAATTCATTCATTGGGTTAAAATAGAGTACATTATTTTCCGGTTGCTCAGTGAAGGCCCTCTGCGCCCTTCGGGCGCGGAAACCTAATTGTGGCTTCGCGAGTGCGGCCATTTCGCTAACGCTCAATGGCCGGTTGGCAGGGTCTCCGTCACGCGCTACTGGCCGCTGTCGCGGCGATGCGCTGTTTAGCTCGCGCGCCTGCCCCTTCGGGGCAGGCGCCCGTCCGTGCCAGCGTCCGTGGTGTGCCCGTGTCACTGGGGCGTCCAGACGTAACTGCAACGGCTCCTATCGTTACTTCTAGGCGTAACGCTAGACATTGCCAAACGGAAAAGCGAAATTTGTGACCGGGACGGAATGTACAACGAGACAGAATGTCCAACCGAGACTGAATGTCCAACGAGACTGAATGTCGAACGAGACGGAATGTCCAACCGAGACGGAATGTCCAAGGAGACTGTATGTCCAACGAGACTGAATGTCCAACCGAGACGGAATGTCCAACGAGACTGAACGTCCACTATTGGATATTTAATCTCGTTGTACATTCCGTCTCGTTGGACATTCAGGCCGCAAGCGCACAGTCAGGGGGGCGAGTATGATGAGCAACGCATTCGCCCTGCGGTGATGGCCGGCATGAGGTGGGCGCCGAGCAGGAGCCTTGAGAGGCGGTGAGAGAGGAATTCGTGCCTCTCCAGTCGCTGAAGTGGTCTGAGTCACGTCAGCCGCGCAACACACGGCTTCGGCGGAAGCGGCGTAGTGTCCGGAGCTCATGGTAAGACTAATCAGGGCACACAGCAAAGAAGGTCACAAAAACACAAGCGGAAGGAAGCGCCACGAAATATTAAAAAAACGATGTCACCCTTTCCCTTCGTAGAGCCCTCTCCCCGCAGGTGCAGCTGCATGGCCGCTAGGAATAGGCGTGTCAAGGTCGGCGAGACCACGTCACTGCAATTGGGGAAAGTAGGTGCTCAAGGGGAGACGAAAAACTTGACCGTGGAAAGGCCAGGCAGTCTGGTCTGAGCGGTGTTACTGCTAGGCAGTGCTCGGTTCCTCCGACGTTGCACGATGTCCAAAGTAGCCGGCCGGAATTTTATTGCGATAGCAATTACATGGACAGTCTCGGCTGGAAAATGTCCGTCCCCGTCGCCGTCATTCACCGTATATGTATAAGTATGTATATATATAGAAAAGCCACAAAGAAAAATAATTCAGAAATTCTTTCCGACGCGCGGAGTAGAACGGGCGACCTCTCGCTTTGCAGCCCCCCGCGTTAGACGTTAGGCCACGATAGCACCGTCTTTCAGCCTGCTAACGGCGAGCTATTTATATACACCATGTACTTCAGCATGCTTTCTTAGTGGCCACATAGATGGCGCGATGTGCGCGCGTGTGGCGCGCTTTAAAGATCGTCGCCCCGCTCCTGCGAACGCCGTTGCCTTTCGCTCTACAGGGCGTGGTCGCTTTCGTGCGCTTATCTCGAGGAAAGAAGGGGCGGCCGGTGGGGTGCTTCGCTTCACTCGCCGCAGCGGCCGCGTTTGCGAAAGGAGCGCGTTGTTCAAACAGAAATAAGTAACAACTGTGACAATTAGTTCGCGCTCGTCTTGTGTGTACCTGTCCGTTCGTTTCGTGCGTCCTGCTTTATGTTTGAGCAGTGCGCTTCAAGTGTCGAGCTGTGACGCATTAGTTCGCGCTCGTCCTGTGTGCGTTCTTTTCGTGCGTCCTTTGGGCTCGAGCGACGCGCTGGCAATTTCGAGCTGCTTTCCGTTCTTCGCGTTACATTACAATTTATTGCTATCGCGTTCACTGCTTCGCCGTTGCGGCGAAACTGTAACTTTTTAAAATACCTTGTAAATATGTTCCTCTTGTAACCACTTCTTCTGTATATAAAACTGCTTGCTCCACAATCTTCAAGCCTCTGACTTGTAAGTCGCCCCAACGATCGTCTATGACGGGGCACCTCAGATGCGAAAGAATCACAAGCCTGATGGTCAGCATCTGGCTGAATCGCGGGTCCTCCGATCGCGGGTGAATAGATAGATAGATAGATAGATAGATAGATAGATAGATAGATAGATAGATAGATAGATAGATAGATAGATAGATAGATAGATAGATAGATAGATAGATAGATAGATAGATAGATAGATAGATAGATAGATAGATAGATAGATCAAATTTTTTAGAAGGCAGAGAGGTCGAGCTGAGCTTGAGCGCTCAAGCCTGCTACTCTGCACAGGGGAAAAGGGGAAGGGGCAAAAACAGTAATGAAGATGATGATGGGGACAGGAAGAGGTAATGCGTATGTACAATAACCACGTAGCACAGTGGTCTTCTTAAAGTCCATCGTCAAGTCCTGTGCTCTTGAGAAAATCTATGAATGCTCTTGTAGCAGTTGGTGATGCTGTCTGGTCGGACATTGCGGACAACAGATTAGTCTCACTTAGAGTGTTCACACCGATGCCGGCCAACGTTAAAGCCAGCGTCTTCCATTCGGACACGTACAGAGGGCAGTCTCACAATATATGTGCTAAAGTTTCATCTACTTGGCAGCGCTCACAGTTCGAGCTGTCCGCATGGCCGATAAGGTGCGCGTAGCGTCGAGTGAAGCCGACGCCTAGTCGAATCCGGTGCAGCAGACTGGCGTGGCGTCGCTTTATTTTAGCCGGGAGTCGAAAGATCATGTGAGAGTCTGTTTCGCGCAAACGCCTATGCCGATGGTCTGGGCTAGACCAGTAAGTTGTCGTGAACTCTCGCATAAGCGATCTTAACAAAGAGAAGGCAACTTTACTGGGGGCCACCAAGTATGTAGACATCCTAGCTGAATTGGACCTGCCCCGTCATTGTCGAAGGTTCAGGGTTACTAACATGCGGGCTTTTGACGATAATGGCGATGAAGGACCACCGACGTTGCATTCCAAGAACTGTTTACTTCGCAGCTTGACCTCTGTAAAGCCGGGGACCACAGGCAGATCAGCACGTCATCATTTCATTTTCGCGTGATTGCGCCATTATGAGGCTTGTTTTCTGTTAGAATCGATCAATACTAGAGGGGGGGGGGGCTGTCATGATTCTTGACTACCCCTAATAGAGAACCCCGTGCACGCCTACGCTCATACGTGTAGTGCCTTATAACTAGTTTTCGCTGACGTCATGCTCGCCTGCATCTTCTAGTAGTAGCACATCGAGAAGCCTAGAGAACGCGAAAAAAAGCTTTCGTCTATTCAAAGTTATGTGGACATAAAAAAAGCCAGCAGGTGAGAAATAAATCTGTAGTCCTTCAGTATGCCGCGCCTTATGGTGTCATCGTAGTTACGACACGTAAAGCACCCTAATTTATTTTTTTTATGCTTAGAAACATATTGCTGTAAAGCCTGTGTATGATAGTGTAAGGTCAAAACCAATCAGCTTACGAAGCTCCTGCAGTATTCTTTGTCGATGGGCCTCGCAGTGTAGCGTGTGAAGTCATAGTTTATTCTTGGTGTAACTTTTTGGTGTTTAGCTTCAACACTGAAAAAAAAGCACAAAAAACAACCTCAGAATCGTCTTTGCATTCACGTATGCCACCCACTGCTGCAATAGAAATCGAACTAAATTTTGCTTAGCATCACAATATTTTACACTCTATCAGCAGTTCTGTCTCTTTCCGATTAAAAATTACGGCGACATTTCCACGTCTTGACGTTTTGGTTCAGTGACAATGTCTTACGTGAATAGGAGCGAGTTTTAGCCTATGCGGAACAAAAGTTCTTCAAGTGAGCAGCATTGACAATATTTTGTAACCGCGGCTTCGATAAGGAAACGACACCCAAAGAAGTCACAAGGCTCCTTACGCATTCGCCCAACCCGACTCGAAGGCGAAATCTAACTTCTTCTAAGCCGAATCTATTGATCCATCTCCCCTACCCCGAGAGAGAGAGAGAGAGATGCTCTTTATTAGAAATACAGAGATTTTTGCCGGTGTCAGTATACCGCTGGCATGCTACTCTGTGTAGGGATGGGGAATGGGATTGACAGATTAAAGAAGAGAGGGGAGGAAATAATAATAGCCCCGAAGTTTTATTTTAACGCAGTCTAGCACTGCCTCCAGTATTGGAGGCATCGCAGCTTTTTGCCCTTCACCTAATGTCACAAACGATCGCGTTATAAAGCGCGCGCGTGGCCGCTTTCAAACGGCTGCGCGACAGAACGGCGCGAGTCGCGCGCCGAAGAAGCGCGAACGACGAAAAACAAGCATCAAAAGACGCCGGCGCGCCGCATCCTCCTCACCCACTGGAGCCAGACACAGACAACGCGATCAAACGCCTGGCAAAGCCTGGACGCTTCTAGAAGGAGGGGGTGACTCATCGCCGATGATGCCGCCGCGATTCGAACCTACGAGAAAGCTCTCGCCCTTTCCCCAGGGTTAGCTGTACTGCACACCGAAGAACCCTCCCGACGCTTCTAGAAACCGGGGAAGAAAGGATAAAAGCGCGCGACGACGACCAGTCGGTCAGTCAGCGAAGGAGTGAGCGAGTCAGTCGGCCCATTGATGGTGAAGTTATGCTACGTGTGGCTCCGTTAGCTAAAGAAGACGTGTTTATGATGGTGTGCGGTCAGTCGATCGTCGACCTGGGAGAATCCGATGACGACACCGTGTGAGCCGTGACAAGTCACGACGACGGTTGAGCTACGACGATCAACGCTGGAGCTGGCGTGAGTGTTTCCTTGAAGAGAAGCATTCGATTACCGTCCAAGTATTGTGGACTGGATACGCCATTATCTATTCAGGACTTTAACTGTCGTTGAATAGTTGTAATGCATGCGATTGCATTCGTAGCGTGTGATCTGTTTGTTTAGCTCCCGTTGTGTAAACACCATCTGAATTATATTGTGAAGTTGTAACTGGTACCAGCCGAGTGTGCATGTGTTTTTATTATTTGTATTGCCTTAACTGAGAATATATTTCGTTTTCGTTTGTGTTATCGACTCTCGGCTCTGACTCGGTCTTTGGACCACAAACGGCGTTCGCTGGCGCACCAAAGGACCAACTCTAAATTGTCCGCGCTTTCGTGGTGAGTTTTCGGAGGGCCGTGACGCCAGCCCTTAGAATCCGCCCGGCGATTGCCATCCCGATTAACGGGATCAGTGACACCTAATTTTGCAGCACTGCCTCTGCGCTCGGCCCACGTTTGACCAAGCGAATATGTCGTGTGATGATGTCATAGTGACATCGTGATGGCGTCATAATGACGTCAGAAATTTTGGTAGCAGGTGCCGTTATAATGGCGTCAGAAATTTTGGTAACCTGTGACATCACAGTGACCTTACATAATGACATCATTACATGATGGTTTTCTTGCATCACTTCGCCTTCACGCCATGCCACCGACGGCAGTTAGTTTTCGTGTTTGATGAGGCATCGAAGGCTTTCGCTTTTATAAGACGGCGAGCTTTGTCGCTTTTTAAAAATCTATTTATGTTGGGCTCCTCTGAAACACACTGTAAACGTATTTGCAGCCTTAAAGCGATTTCAAGTAAGCAGAACACCCTTTTTCCGAACAAGAACTTAGAAAAATGTGGGTGTAAACTTGTTTTGCTTCCTCCAATAGCCTTTCGGATTGCGTAAATGGGTTAATGCCTTACTTTTAAAATTGCGCGGCTTGCTCTAGTGGCGCAAGGCTGGAACCAACAGCGGAGCTAGTGTTCGAGCTAGCTAAGTTTTGCTAGTATTGCTAATCTTATGCCAAGGGGCTAAGTTTTTGCTAGTAGTACTAAGTATGCCTAGACATCGCTAGACGTGGCTAGACATGTCACGTCACTACTTGTTACGTGATGTTGCACGGAGGAAGGAAATAACTAAGGAGGGTCCCGGACGTCACTCTCTGTGAAGCCTTCGTGAAACCGGAAGTCGACCATATTGACTGGGTAGATCCTCCTCTCTTGTTTACGTGCGCACAGCGCAGTAGAAGGCACGTTTCTCTCTCCGGCTCGAAAACCAAGTGGGCGGCACGGCGCGCGTGCCGTTGCGATCCGAAACCAATGGAAAGGAAGACGCCGGGCCAGCCTGATACCATTGGCGAAATCATTTCGTCCGAGTATTCTGCTCTCGCACTGAAAGAAGTGTATATGAACACTGTAAATTATACCGTAAGATCATGCTTTTATTTGCTTATTTGAAAATGAAGATATCTTGACCGGACAAATTACTGTGCCGACGACCAAGCATGTGCAATTTGCATCGCTTTTTTTTCAAACACTGAAGTTTTATGCTGCTGCTTTGTTTTCATCTGTCCGGGCTTTCAGCCAGACTGCGAGCTAGGTGGTACGATACGGAAAAATCCTGGCATTCTCAGGGCGCAAATAATACTCTGCGATTTGTACTTGGTATACGAGCAAAAACTCGTATTTTGGTCGTGGCTTGAAGAAGCCCGTTTTAATTTACTTAACAAGTTTCGGGCGGCCAAGCGGCGGGTAGACGTGGCGAGCAACAGCGCTCCGACAATGATCTCGAGGCAAGCCCAAGAGAACGCCGCGGACTATAGATATACTGACGCATGTGGGGTCAATATTATACGACTTTTCTTCACGTACTCTACAGAAAATACGATTGGCTGTGCGCTGGCTCGCATGGTTGGATTGCGTCTCTCTCACGCGCCACCCGGTCACCGTGCCCGTCCTCCACGTAAAAGCCCACAGGCGTCAGCATTGTGAAACTAATAACCTTGTGCACCGTGCAGATGTTCCAATGACACTTGAACGCGTGTGTTCTGTGCTGAGAGCACACTGCTAGGAGCGAGCGTCGTGATCGAGCAAAGCAGGAAAGGTGTTTTAAATACGCGCAAGCAAGTGTTACTGTAAATGTAAACATATAGAACACGAAACTATGATGTCCCATTTCGTCTTGCGGGGCACAAATATTTTCTGTGCTGTCACAAGCAGGAACACTGCACAACCGTCACTGACCTGTAAGGCGTTCATCGTGCAGATTCTGTAGCACAGTGGTTCCGTCCTGTCATGGTGCCTTACCTCGATTTCGCTGAGCACTTGACATCCTTCATCTGCTGCACGTACCGTGGATACGCTCTCGCTCCGCTCGCTGTTCAGACTCCGTGGCTACCGACAAGCTTTATAAAACGTAGCTGGGTACTATAACCGCAGGCGTAACACTGCGGAGCTTCCAACGCCGGCACAAAGAATGGACACTGTCCGCCACTATTCCGTACGAGACCTACGGAAGCACACATGCCGTCGCCGCTACACAGCAAGGCGCGCCACGTAACCATAGCGCGTCTCTGTCCTCTCTTCTGTCCCTCCTGTCGGTTGCGCCTGATTTGCAATCATAATCTTGTTGTGCCAACACGCCCAAGTCCTAGAGTCCTGTATTTATCGCTTTCTTTTCCTTTCTATCTTTTGGTCGCTCTTTATATCTTGCCTCTCCTTGACTTTCTCTTTCTTTCTTCTTAAATGCGAAGCATTCTTAGCTAAACCTGGCAGTTTGAGAGTATCTATCTATCTATCTATCATATCTATCTATCTACTATCTATCTATCTATCTATCTATCTATCTATCTATCTATCTATCTATCTATCTATCTATCTATCTATCTATCTATCTATCTATCTATCTATCTATCTATCTATCTATCTATCTATCTATCTATCTATCTGACCGCTTTCGTCTGGGTGCTCTCGTTATCGGCTCTTTAGCTTGGTGTAGACCAAAGTTGGCATGGAGAGGGTTTGACGAATAAGAATGTCTCGTCATGACATGAATAACATGAAAATCTTGTCGCGTACGTCGTCGAACCCTTTCCTCCAGACACGTGCGGCACATACCCGTATACCACGGGCCACGGTAAGCGGGTATGCGCCAAAGGTGATTGAGAGAGAGAAAAGGTTTATTATGACAGAAAAGCTGAAGGGTCGGCCTGAATCAATGTTCTGGCCTGCTACTCAGCATTAGGAAAGGGGAGAGTGGTAGTATAGAGAGTGGAGAGAAGATGCGAATGATGATGATGGAGAAAAGTGGCAACGAAGTAAGTCCTTGAATGTACAAAAACTATTTACAGTCTCTCGTCGAGCTCTGTATCGCGCAAAAACATGTTCAGCGCTTTCAGAATATCGCGCTGATGACATGGTGGTGGTCCCAACAGAACTTTTTCATAACTTGTTGCTTCGATGACAACAAAACGGCCCCATTGAATGTCTTTGCTTGAGGTATCGTGGGCAGACGCACAGGAGGTGTTCGATAGTCTCAGGAGTGCCACACATCTCGCAATTGGGACTTTCGGCACGGCCGATAAGGTGTAGGTAACGGCGAGTGAATGCCACACCTAGTCGTAGTCGGTGAAATAAGCTTGTAATACCTTTTCATGGTTGGTGGGATTCTAACACTCATATTTGGGTCAAGTTCGTGAAGCGGCGGCGGTGACGATGGCTTGGTAAAGACCAATATGCTGCTGTAGTCTCACTCAGGAGTGTGTACACTACGGTGTTAGTATCCGGTCGGGAAAGGGGGATAGCTAGTACTCTGGCGTTATCATGGGCCATCTTGCCTCCGCATCGGCTTGCTCATTGCCCTGCAGACCGCAGTGCCATGGAACCCACTGACACATGGTACGATGGCAGTTTTCAGGGCGACATCGTGTAATTCGGCCACTTAGGCCGCAAGTATGTAATATAGGCCCTCGTTTAAGTTGTTTTCAAACCAGCACAGGTGATTGACAGCTATATGTTCCCAGCAGTGGCGCGAACAGACATTGGTAATTTCAATGCGAGAAACGTTAAGAAAAACCGACATCGCCAGCGTGGACCCGGCGAATGCAAATAATAAAAGTCATGATTCCAGCAGGAATCAACCAAAGTATTCTGCTTGGCAATCAGGTATTCTACCACAGAGCCACCAGTGGCGTAGCCAGGGGGGGACACCGGCCCGTGCCCCCCCCCCCCCTCCGAAATTTTTTTTCGCCATGTCATACACGGTACAAAATGACACTCGACCACATCTGCCTGCACTGGGGCAGTGCAGGCAGATGTGGAGGGAAAAGTTCGGATCATGGAGGTGCCCCTCCCCCCCCCCCCCACAAAAAAAAATTCTGCCTACGCCCCTCAGAGCCACGCCACGTCTTGAAATGCTTTGGAAAAAGAACCTATGCATGCGTAATGTCGGTGCAGAGTCAATCGTGGTTGCAGTGCTGGGTATCTAATTTATAACAAAGAATAAAATATTACATATGCACTCCTATGACATAGACGTCGTGCCGGGTTAACTTCAACTGTGGTTACAGTGTTGGCTCCGCTTTCCTAGAAGTCTAAGAAACGTTACATTTGTATTCCTATGATTCAGCAAGCTATATGCAAGCGTTGCTCGACCCAGAAAAATACACTATCGAAAGTTACATTAAGATAATCGCACCGTAAAATGCACTTCGTTTCAATAATACGACGTCTGTGCTCTAACGTGAGTGCTGACATTATGTGAGACCATAAGTCACCCATAAAAGCTAGTGTGCCGACGTTCCTGGTAAGCCCAAGGGTGGGGACACAACAAACTACAACATGCAAAAAACACGTCGATGACCTCATAACGCTTGGTTCAACGCCAAAAAATGCAGCACAGACGATTTATCCGCCGTGCTTCGCAGGAAACCGATTCCCACAAGGCTTGGGATCTGCGAATTTTTTTCCCTTCTTTCTCTTCATTTCCCCCTTTCTCCTTCTCTCTATGCTATGCTTTACTCTCTACCTCCTACTTTTTCTCCGCTATCCTAACATATCTCTCCTAGCTTCCCGTCCGTCCCTCCATGTGGTCCTATAAATCCTGCTGCTCTGCTAGCGTGCTGAAGAATGATGAGCGCTCCCTTCGCTCGTGGTGCGCGAGTTCGTCACGCCGCCGCTCAGAGTCTCTCTTTGTCGCCGTGATTTTGAGCTAGTTATATCTTTCTGGTGTCTGTCTCTCTCCTTCCCTCCTTTGTCTACTCGCTTCTCTCTCTA
>NC_051186.1:20504108-20538915 GCF_013339695.2 Rhipicephalus sanguineus | reverse complement strand
CAATGTGGAGATTGGCAGGTCGCGAAGCGCAGCACCGCTAGGTCTGGCGTCTTCTTGTGCGTCAGGACCGGTAGGATTGGGGCAGAGCCGGCGGGATCCATGCGGGATGATCGGGGCTGTGTGTTCTTTATCGGGTCACCATTAACTGTCGGAGCTAACACGAGAAAGATCCAGCCCTGACAGCGTTCAGTTTTCGAACTGATTTTTTTATTATCGCGCTGCACCCGCCGCGCGCCGAATGCCAACTTCTTCTTCCTTGACGAGCGCCGTTATCTGAGGCGCTACAGATAGATAGATAGATAGATAGATAGATAGATAGATAGATAGATAGATAGATAGATAGATAGATAGATAGATAGATAGATAGATAGATAGATAGATAGATAGATAGATAGATAGATAGATAGATAGATAGATAGATAGATAGATAGATAGATAGATAGATAGATAGATAGATAGATAGATAGATAGATAGATAGATAGATAGATAGATAGATAGATAGATAGATAGATAGATAGATAGATAGATAGATAGATAGATAGATAGATAGATAGATAGATAGATAGATAGATATAAAAACGGCCAAAGTGCCTGAGGTTCGCTAAGAAATGCTTCGCATTCAATAACGCACGAAGTGAAACGAGCGAAAAAATAAACACACACGCACAGCGCTCATGTCAACCCTCATGCCAACCATGATCATCAACAACAACTACAGCACTTTCGAAGCGACGGAAACTTTCAACTAAACTAACATAGTCGCTAGAACTGTGTGGATTCATCCTATATGAATGAAGGACTGAAACATTTATTCCACTGATGGGGCAGCTCTCAGCCGTACCCGAGAATGAGGGAGGAAAGTAAGGGTCGGGAGTAGGGGATTGTTAGGCGAAGAGCGTCTTTATTGAAACTGGTATCAGTCCTTACTATTCCATCTTATGCAGAGAATTGCACCCCTCTTCGGTAAATGTTCAATTCTTAAAGTCCAAACCATCGCTGTATGCAATCAAGGGGGATGTAATCTGTGCATGATACAGTTAAAGCTTGATCTAACAGAACCCGATTTTGCGAATTTCCCGATCTAACGAAGACATCCATTCCTCGGCAGGTGCCCATATGGGGTCCAATGTTGTCATCAACTCGAATTAACGAAGCTTTCGTGGCACTGAACTCGATTTAGAGAAGTTTTTCCGGAAATAAATCGGCATACATGCTGTGATTTCTTCCCAACTTTTACACAGACGGCTTTTCATCGGAATTGCGCTGCATGTAACGCTACTGCGTTAAAACATCTAGTCACGCTAGTCACGACACTAGTCGGTAGCGCTCTTACATATCACACGGGGTGTGCGGTAGTGGTTTCTTGTCTCTACAAATACTCCAAGTGGAACATGGTTGGTTGTTTTCTTTATTTACTGGTTTGTGCGACAGATGGCACTGATCGCCTCCCTGGAACTTTCTTCCCTGTCCAGCCTGGCTCCCCCACTCCCACTCGCATCTATTATCAATAAACTTTATTCTTCCTTCTTGTTCAGCATGACCAAAGCCGCGTATGCGGAGCAGGAAAGTTCCACGCCACACGGATCAAGTCATGCGCCTGGCCGTCAGTAAAACGGGACGGAAAGCAGTGTCAGAACTTGGTATCGAAGCCCCCTTTCAGAGGAGGGGGAAACAACACATACCACGTGAATGGAGGCGGGACTTCATCAGAAAACCACTACCGCGCAACATGCACCCACAGTTCCACGAACATCGACGTAGGGCACGGGCCAAGGCTCACGACAAATACTCATACACTGAGGGCTTCTTCTTTGTCGACGCGGCTGCACCAATGAGCGGCAAATAGACGACAAGTGCCATTCACCATGGAAAACATTTATTGTATATCAGCACAGGACACGGGCGCAACTAGCATGGAAGAAGCAGGAATTGCCATCACCCTATACGAAACCCCGGGTCCACCTTCGTTCTCACAGACTCACAAGCAGCCTACCGAAATGTCTGCAAAAACCAGCTTGGCCCCGCTGCGCACCGAATCCTAACACAGCTGTTGTCCCCGCGCTCAAGGAGAATGGAAATATCTGATATGGATACCCGGCCACTATACGAACATAGGCGTGCGCAGGGTCCCCCTTCAGGGGGGGGGGGCGAAAGTTCATCGTGGCACCCCCCCCTCCCTATTAAGTCAATGCATGGGCAGACGTTGCGCCCCCCTCTTCTTAGGTGACTAGGGGAGGGGGGGGTGCCCCCCCCCCCTCTGCGCACGCCTATGACTGCGGAGTTAGAGGCAATGAGATCGCCCACACATCGGCCCGAGAATTACCCTTCTGGCTAAAACTTTAGCGCAAGAAGTGCACAGAGGACAAAGAAACGACGAGGACAAGCGCTCACTTCCAACTATCGTTTTTATTAAGCAACACACACATATATACCTGTCACATGTGATTACAACGATATCAGTCAACGCACGAGGGGGAAACCTAAACAAAAAGCAGCAAAACTACGCAGGACCAACACGTGCGGGTGAATTTAAGTAATCTAGTTCCTTTTTTGTTTGTGCAATTGATGTCTTGCTGATGCAACTTCCATTAGCAATCGCTGCCGCCTCAATGATGAGCCTGGTTAGAGTGACCTAGCCTGGTGCTATCCTTAGGGTGAGTTGCCAACACTGTTGTACTGCCAAATAAAGGCACGCATTTGCATTCCGCGCACGTGTTGGTCCTGCGTAGTTTTGCTGCTTTTTGTTTAGGTTTTTCCCCTTGTGCGTTGACTGATATCGTTGTAATCACGTGTGACAGGTATATATGTGTGTGTTTGCTTAAATAAACGATAGTTGGAAGTTAGTGCTTGTCCTCGTCGTTTCTTTGTCCGCTGTACACTTTTTGCGCTAAAGTTTTAGCATTATATGGAATACCAACTAGCCCGCTCCCACACCTTGTTACCCTTCCGGACCTAGCTCCTACCCCGGAATATCGCACCACCCTCGGCTATGCATATGAACCCGCTTCTAACATACACAGAAATTCTGGAACACCGAAGACTCGAAAGACGGAAACTTCCGCCCTAGAGGCCCAACCACAGTTAAGAATCCGAGGTAGCGTGGCGTTACCTGCAGACACTCTCTTACCCTAACCCACACATACTATCTAAGATAGATCCCGACACACACGCACCACAGTGCAGGTTCTGCGACAGTAAAACAGCCACCCTGCACCACATGGTATGGGAATGTCCACACAACCCACCCATGCAACCCAGCACACAACCCAGCATAAAGGGTGGGAGGCAGCTCTGTCCAGCTCGGATCCGAAGACCCAAGAGGCCCTCGGCCCGCGCCAATGGGATCCCGGACTAAAGATCCCGCTCGCCGATCTTCTCATTGAAAGACCAATGTTCTCCGTCTCTTCTTGCTCTGTCTGCTCCCACATAACAGCATTAGTTCTCCCGGTCTTTGAATATATATAGGCAGCTTGTCATAGCTTCACGTGACCATCTACCTCGCCTGTATCGCCTGGACATGGAAGTAATGCATGCTAGAGCTGCCGTCGCGGACTTTTCGCATGCGAAGGCGTGTATTGGTGGTGGATAAAACGCTGCGGTAGCATTCGGGTGGCGCTATACGTTATAATTTTAGATTTCGAAGGACCAAAAAATTCCTTCCTCGATTTTACGAACTTCTCGATTTAGCGAAATAACTCGAGCGTCCACGTCACTTCGTTAAATCGAGTTTCAACTGCACTCTCGGAATAATGAGCGAATGCTGTTTACTACGTGGAAGTGCTTATTTCGCTTAAATTTTAAGAAAAAAATATTGTACTCGCCGCTGCTATGCTTTTAACAAAACTTTGTTGAAAGATGGTGCTTTATGCTTGTGATTACTTATGCAATGCACTATCACCCTCCCAGTTTTCAAATAAAAGATTGAAGTATTGCTTTTGTTACAATTTCTCTTCATAAACTAAGCAATTAACAGTGCTAAGTGCTACAATACACGATCACGGCCATAAAAAGTAACAGTTCTGCGCAATTCGTACAAGAACAGCGCAGCGGTAAGCGCAAGATGTGTTTCCTCGATGAACTAAATGTTTGCGTACTTGGTTAAAATTGGGAGCATGTTATGAATCTCTAGCACAGGCGTAGTTTAGTCACATAATATGGCGCCTTAGCCGGCGGCCCCAAGAAACGTTGGCTCAATGTAAACATAAGCATATTTTTATCTGAAGACGAGCTTTTTTTTAGTAGACATAACTTTTTGCACAATGAGTGTAATTGCATATCTTGCATTCCTTTTTCTGCCTATCTCTTTCTGCCTACATTCTTTTTTCTGTATATATATATATATATATATATATATATATACAGGAACATCAAACAGACGCGCGAGCGTAGCAACTTCATTAACGTTTCACTCGGGGTCCGAGCTTCATCAGAATGAAATGTGTAGCGACAGTGCTGTTAATATTCGGGGTGTGCGAATATTCGAAAATTTCGAATATTACATTCGAGATATTCGTATTCGATTCGAAAATCGTGTATTCGAAAAGTTTGGAATATTCGATAACTTCGAATATTCGAAAAATTCGAATATGCGATTCGATTATCATGCATAAAATAACTCGTCTTCCACATTTCTGCTGCGTTCGTATAGCTAAAAACGTTGCCGAGAGGAGCGATACACATCGTAAGTACACGGACGCACGATATCTGCCTGCGACGAACGCCCCAATACGTATGATTTATTGCTGGTGCATCTCCGACGTGCAGCGCTGTTGGTTATCATGTAACCGTACATTTTCAATATTATGCGGCCGTAACGTGCCGCACTACCACTCGTTCACTATGCAGGACCACTTCTGAAGAAAGACAGTGACCCATGTGACTGGTGACGGACTGTAGGCACCTTCAGATACCCCAGTCTGGCAAAGCTTTGCCCCATGTACCTCCATATACCAGCCACTTCTGTTCCAAGCGAGCGTGCCTTTTCAGTGGCAGGGGGGGGGGGGGGTTGTCTCTGTTAGAAGGGAGCGCCTGCTGCCTGATCATGTGGAGCAACTCATATTTCTTCATGATAACATCTAGTCATTACTTTCATTGTGCCGTGATATTTGCTTGTGTTGTGATGTGCACTGTGCTAGCCTGGAAATTGTGTTCTGGAGATAGCAGTGTATGTTATGTTGCCAGTCAGGCTGTTAAGTGTTTTTTTTTTTTTCAAATAGCTACATGTTAAATAAAATATTGTTACTGTGGAGGCATTTTTCCTTTGATATTCGATATTCGATTCGATATTCGAAGGTGGATATTCGTATTCGATTCGTATTCAAAAATTGTCCGCGTATCTGCGTGCTTCGCTGCAAATGTCGTCTAAAGACGATAGAAGAGGCGCTGCGTGAGATATGGACGCCATCTGGCAATACGTCGGGAAACACGAGTGCTGTGTTGCGGGCTGGTAGTCCCGGCGCAGCGGCAGGCGAAGACCGGCGGTGACCAACGCGACCGGTGGGGACGCCGGCCAGCCCGAACACGCTGTTTGGCGCGATGCGCCGAAGGAGAAGGAACGTCCGCACTCAACGAGTACTCTCCACAAACTCTCTTACACGTCGCCTGGGTAAAAGAGGAATGCCAGAGCGGCGCCCCCTGTCATTCGTACAATGCAATACTGAACCGAAACCGAAACACAACATGAGCTTGTGCAGAGGGCACGGAGGAAGACAAGTTTCAGCGCAGTCGCATTTTCAGCGCACCTTAAGAAACTAAGGTTGTAACATTGTAGGGCGAGTAGGGCCAGAAGGACCGTCACGACGAAAACCTGCCTCCTCAGTCGTATTCGCCTGTAACGTTGGTGTGGCTTCGCGTTCCCTCCTCCGCTCCTGGCCTTTCCACAAAGCTACTGCCTAAGTACGAAGGCCCCTACCGCGCCATACGTCAAGCATCCCCAGTTAACTATATGATTGAGCCTGTTCAATCATCTACGGACCGCTGTCGTCGCGGCCGCGAGACTGTTCACGTCGATCGACTGAAGCCGCATTATGACCCACCATTTGTACCTGTTCCTTAGGTGATTTGTAACATGGCTAGGGCGCAGACAAGAACGCCTGCGAAAGAAGACGACGAAGACGGTTGTTGTTGGCGCTCGCGCTTGCTCGGCTTGGACCGCTGATCGCTTCAGCTGTGGCAATCTTTTAATAAACGCGTTGCTATCTCAACGTTAAACGCATACCATCAAGGTCTTTAAAATTGCGTATCTATGTATTTTCTGTTAAAGGAACACACCGCCTAATACTTACCTAGTGATGTTGCGCCTCAGATATGCGTAATGTTTGCTTTTTGATCAACAATGTACACAAGTATGAACCTATTCAGCCGTTCACGATGGCTGGCCCTTGGGCAAGTGGTTCAACTTTGGCCGAGTGGCTGAATCGAGGGACGTGCCGACAAACAGAAAGACAGACAGAAGGACAGACAGAAAGACAGACCAAAATTTCTGCGTTTAAGTTCCCCAAGAAAGACTATCGTCTTTAAAAAATTTGATATTCGCACACCCCTAGTTAATATACATGCCCATATCAAGCGGAGTGAAGATATGTTAACACAAAATGATGTACAAACGTACAGTGATCGGAGAAAATGCTACATGAGCCGCAGAAGACAATCGCTGATACATGTGATAGGCTGGCGACGCTGAAAAATATACACATATGAAAATGCACAAGTAAGAAAAAAAACAAAAAAAAACGATAAGGAGATCAGGTATACGCAATAAGAAACAAAACTCGAAATATTCACAGGGCAATCTGATGTGCAAGTACACTACACTTTTATGCCTACGTAGGTTAGATGGTTTAAAGAGAAAAGCAACTCAATTTGCCAGTGCATTCGTTTAAACCAGACGCGATGGTGTCGAATTTGTGAATAAGAAAGGATCCCCGGGCTTCCCGGTCATAATTTGAGCGAAATCCAGATTCAAGTAGCGTCACCTTAATAAAAGAGTGACCGGCGAGATGCACATGTTTTGAAATCGGCAGGTTCGGCAACGTGTTAGCGTGGGATTTATGATTGTTAAATCTTAATCGGAAAGGGCCTTCTGTTTGACCGATATACTGCTTGTTGCATACCGTACATTCAAGCATATAAATTACATTTTTAGTGTCGCAGTCGTAGTCACCTTTAATTTTTTAACGAAACTTTGAAGACGTAGAGGTGACTTGTTGGGAAGTGCACATATGAATACATACCTTACATCGCGGTTTGTGGCACGGATGGCATCCGATGGCGTTGGGGCGGTCAGTTTTGGGTAATGATGAAGATGACGGAATGTCGCGAAGGTTTCTAGCTCTGCGGTACACTGCTCTCGGTGGTTCGGTGAAGATGTTTTTCAGGCGCTCACTTTGCATGAGAATGTTATGGTGCTTGTTTAGTACAGCCGATACACGTGGGATTGATGCACAGTGAGTTAGCACTAGGTTTGTCTGGGATGGCTGAGCAGGTGGCTTCGCGGTACAAAGAAGGGTTCTGCGGTCATGTGTATCAGCGCGCTTGATCGCGTCATTAACTAATTGCGGCGGATACTTTTGTTTCGACAAGGCATTTCGTTGCACAATTTTTTTGGAAGTCAAATGGGTTCGAGCAGATTCTTTTGAAGCGCAATGCTTGGCTATACGGAATGCTGGTCTTGCAGTGTTTAACATGGCTGCTGTTGAAATGCAAATATTGCTGTCGGTCTGTCGGCTTTCGGTACAGTGTAGTAGACAATCTGCGTTTAAAACTGAAATGGTTACATCGAGAAAGTGAATGGCGGTTGCAGAATACGCATGAGAAAATGATATTGAAGGGTGGGCATTGTTAAAGTCATTTACGAAAGAAAGAAGCTCCTGTTCACCATGTGGCCAAATAAAAACACGTCATCAATGAAGCGTTTGTATAATAGAATGGTTTGAGTGTCCGGTTTAGCAAAAACTTGTTTTCTAGGTGGCCCATAAAAATGTTTGGGTAAATTGGACCAATGCGTGTGCCCATAGACGTTCCACTAATTTGAATGTAGTGTGTTCCATCAAATTCAAAATTGTTGAGATCTAAAATAAGCTTCAGTAACGTCGCTAATGTGCTGCTGTCAATCGGTTTCTCGGCCGACATTTCTTCGTAGTATTCAACGACAGCACCAATGCCATCATTGTGCGGAATGTTAGTATACAGGGACGCTACATCAAGTGTAACGAGTAGAGAGCCCTTTGGAATAGTGATGTCAAGTATGTCGGACAGGAAATGAGTAGTGTCTTTCATGAAAGACGGGAATGTAGCTGGAATATTGCTAATGAGTGAATCTACATAGCTGGATAAGTTTTCCGTAACAGTACCTATACCGGATATTATAGGACGACCGGGATTGTCTTTCTTGTGTATTTTCGGTAGAAGGTAAAAACGACCGGCGACGGGACTTAAGGGAACGAGTGAATTAATTGCGTTATCAGCCATTTCTTCTCGGTAATGAGGTCTAGAATAGTGCCTTTGACCAGTAACTTATGCTCTTCAGTAGGGTCATAATCAAGGTGTTTATAAAACTTCGTGTCCGATAACTGCTTGTGGGCCTCTGCGGTATAATCAGACGTATTCATCACTACAACAGCGCCCCCCTTATCTGCAGGCTTAATGATGATGTCACTGCGGATAGACAGTGAATTGAGGGCTTTAAGTTCACTGGAAGAAAGATTACGGCAGAATGGTACTTGTTTTTGATACACTTGCATAACGTCACGTTGAACAGCTCTAACATACATGTCGAGGCACCTATCGCGTTGTGAAGGCGGCACCCAGTGCTTGTGTGAGGGCAGCTTGTTCTTAATATTACTTTTTTGACCTGTCATGAGAATACCCTCGTAAACGCAAATTACGGGCGAAATTATCCAAATCTTTTAGCAACTGAAATTCGCTGTGTTCACCTTTTGTTGGACAAAAATTCAGACCGCGACTAAGAACGCTGCGTTCATCAGTCGTTAACGTTGTGTCTGAAATGTTAAGGATATTGCTTAGTTCTTGGTTTATAGGCTCCACAAGAGAAGGCGGCTTCGAGGCACCGGAGTGCAATACTGTGGGATTTTTAACCAAAGAAACTACACGTGCAGATTTGCAAGTCGTTTTCTGACTGGAAGAAGAACAAGTTCAGTGATGCTACCGAGGACTTCTGATTTGGAGCAATTTTTGGAGCAGCAAAATTTTCATCTTGGAGCACTTTGGAGCAGATAATTTTGCATCTGGGAGCACTCTGGAGCAGCGAATTTTACATCCTGGAGTGCACTACAGAAGCATATTGCAATAACATTCAAGCACCGGAATATTACTATGGGGCTCTTATGAAGGCTAAAAATATTTCGATTTATTGCAAATCTCGTGGAAAAAATCATCTCAGGAGAACTCCATACTTCATGCGCTAATGAAAAAATAACGGCTCATGCAGTTGATTGTTCTGAATTAACCTCTTCGGCGATTATTTTCGACACTAGCAAATAAACAGAATACCAGATCAATAAAATTGCACTTTATGAAATAACCCTCTAAATACATCTATGTGGTTATCAGCAGACATTGTAGACAAACGCCGTGAAGTACAGCAGTGCCTCAATGCCAAAGAGCCACACTGTCCCTAATGCATTCCCCTAAGGAAAACTCCAAGGCGAAAGCCAGGTTCTTTTTCTTCTCGATCGACGGGTTGATTCTGCCCCTCCTTCTCTGCAAGCTATCCGCACCTCACCTGGTTTTGCGCTAGCTCCATGATCGGCGCACCGATTACGGAAGCAGTGTAAAGCGACGATGTCGTGATGGCGTCATCACGTGACATCACGATATATTACGCCATGATGACGTCACAAGTTTTGACGATCTATGACGTGATGATGACGCCATCAGATGATTATTTTTTGCATCAATCGATTGACGCCGCCGACGGTCAATTTTCGTGTTTGATAAAGCATCTGATGCTTTCGCATTAATATTGCGTATTGAACGTTAACAACCTGACCTTACATACCAAACTGTCCTCCACCATGTCCCCTCCTTGCCATGCGCGAAACAGCTTCGCTTATCATCCACTTCACAGAGTGAAATGGCTACTCAACTTTTTTAAAATGTTTATTGTGATAACAATTATATGGACGCTCTCCGCGGATTTTTGCCGTCGCCATTGCCGTAATTTTCTGTATAAAAACTAAATTAATAACATCACCACGCGCATTCTAGCCGCGGGTAAAAGCTCACGAGCGCTGGCGACGAACGCGGCTGAAGCGGAGATTAGGCTAGCCGGCCGTCTGTCTCCGTCGCACGGACAGCGCATGAGATAACATCTTCCCGCATGCGGGCCTGCCGTCGATTGCTCATCAAACAGAGAGGAAACGACCCCCGCCCGTCTTTCGTAAGGAGCATGAAAGGACGCCAGGGGAGCGAGGGGGGGGGGGGGAGGGGACCGCGTCGTTCGAAGGGCGCAGTCGCTTGCGCGCGCGCCATCTCGAGGCATCAGGAGACGGCTCGTAAACTTGCTGTGCTCTCAACGCTTACTTCGTGTTCAGAGAACTCAGAGCAAGAAAACGCTTCGGTTCCTGGAGCGGCCATATTCCCTTAAACCAGTGTTTTGTTGAGTTACGCGAGATCGAATCCAAAAGAGTTAGCTGCTAGCCTTACTTCGTTTAACAATACAATTTGTTGGTATCGCATTCATTGCTTCGCCCTTAAGCGAAACTGAGTTTTTTTACCCGTCAGCTATTGACCCCCGAAAGCGAGGGGCGGACGTGTAACATGGGGTAGCCGCTTCACTGTGGGCCGTCAGCGACGGGCCCGCTACTGACAGCTGCGTATTTGCGGCTGCTCCGACCAGGATATATGCTTTTATTAATAAGATGACATTTTTTAAAAAGCAAGCAAAAAATTCGAATTGAAACTCTAGCACGTGAGCTCGAAAGGGAGGGCCTTTTAGGGGGTATTTACCGCAGAGTGATTAAACTCGGACGTGCTGGTATAAGCAATTACGAAAAAGCTCTTCCGAATGAAGATCCATGGATAAAGTATATACTGCATAAGAATGGAAGCTTGAGCGAGAAGGCACAGCGCCTGTCCTGTGCCTTCTTTTACTTCGTCGTCGTCTAGTGAGCGCTGTTAGAACAAAGATAATGTATATCTCAGGAAAAGTGTGAACGCGTTTCCACCGTTCGCGTGCTCTTCCATAAACGCGAAGCAAGGAAAACTCGATATTGTTCCTTATATATACTGCTAGCGATCCCAGATCTCATTCCGCGTTGTCGGGAAACAGAAGTGACAGACATTTTAGCAGCACACATGTAGTTATTACTGAACATTGCTTCCTTACGTGCCGTGCAACGCTTGAAACGAGCTATCAGCAGCGTTTCTAGAACAGACGACGTCCACCGATGAATCGCCGTCGCACTTTCTCGCTACCGAGAGGCCTAGACGTCACGAGCCTCTGCGGACAGCGCATTTTGCTGTCGAACCGCCTTGCAGAACAGAAGCTGCGTCGGCACCGTGCATGGCATCGTGGCTTATTCGGGACGCACGCGCGAGCGCTATTTATTCAGCAGAATAATTCTTGGTCCATGGTTGCGACTTTGGCAGCCCCAAGATCATGCTGCACATGTTATGACGCGCCGGCCGTGCGATTGCCGGTGATAGACGCCCCCAAACCCGAGACTTTGGCGCAGTTTGGCGCAATTTTCGTCGATATTATCAGGTTGGCGCAGTAAATACAATTTGGCGCACTTTGGCGCAGTTGGCGCAGGAGTGGAATCACTGGAACAAGGAACACCGTCACGGGATAATTTCTTCACTTTTTTAGCTTTGATTTCTTGACGCTTTTTTTATGCAAATGATTCAAGCTCAGCAGACTCTGCAGATGACAAGTCTGAATTTGCTGCGAGCGTCTTTTCTTGTTTAATAAGACGCTCGCTGGAATAAGTATAATGATCTAACACAACGCGAGCAAGTTCTAGGGAAGTATTCTTCAGTATATCATTCCATTTGGATAAATGGCACGGAGACATGTCAGACAAAGCAGGTTTTAGGCAAATGCGGAGACCCTTTGGGGCAACAGATGCAGCTAGGTAGCTATTAGCGTATTGATATGTAGATCACAACGTATCTTTTTTTCAACCACCTTCCTTAGCTTTAAGAATCCCTTAGAACATAGAGACGTAACATTTCCTTTTCCATTGCTTTTCCACAGCAACCGCATTTCCTTTTCCATTGCTTTACAGACAGTACTATGCTTGACGTCTGCATCCCAGGTCAGTGGGCATGGACTGAAGATTGCCGTTGTGAACGCTTCATGCCGCTTGAGTTACGTCAGCGAAAAGCTGATGGAGATACAAAATTTCAAAAAAACATTTCTCAAGTTAAAAAATTAATACCTTTTTGTAACATTGCCTATGCTCAGCTAATACATAGAGCTTTCAAATGAACTATAGTGCATATTTTTCGTCTGACCACCAAGGCAAGTTTTTTTTATGCTGAATACAGAGCTTTTCTAAAAAAAAAGTGAAATTCGCAATTTTTTTCAGGCGATCTGCTAAACCTTCAGTGACTAAATTATTTTTCTTTTGTTGTATGGCGAACAGGCCACCAATACATAATTCATTTCTACCCCTTGAGTTTGCCTTGTTCCTGGAAAAAAATATCAAACTTTCCAACTTTATTCAATTTTGCTCGTACGAGAAGCCCTCGAAGAATGGATATACATAAATAAGTCATTATTTTTACAATTACATCACTTCATTAGCTTGCCGGAAATATCATTTTATCGAGGGCATCCCATAAACGTCCTCTGAAAAAAATTGTTGTTTGATGCCCTTTAGCTCAGTCGGTGCAAAACTACACACTCTCACAAATAGGCGGGAAAAATTTTGGCAACAGAAATAAACGAGCAGAACGAGTTTCGAACTTCAAGAAAAACGTGGAAATTTTTTCAGCCATATTTGTGATGGTCGGAAAAAACGCTGGATGATTTGACATGGAATGACCCACATACACACACAGATATATATATATATATATATATATATATATATATATATATATATATATATATATATATATATATATATATATATATATATATATAGATAGATATAGATAGATAGATAGATAGATAGATAGATAGATAGATAGATAGATAGATAGATAGATAGATAGATAGATAGATAGATAGATAGATAGATAGATAGATAGAAGGAATATGAGAACAAAGGTGAATATAGTACGTAGTGCGAGCCGGCTGTGCCGTCGCCCTCTGCTCGTTGGTGTCTTGGGAGCACAAAACGAAAAGAACACCTCACCGCTTCTGGATTATTCCTACACAGGGCTGGGCAGTATCGCGATACAAGAGTATCGCGATAGTATTTCAAAGATACTTTTGAGTGTCTGTATTTCTATATCGAGATACATTTGAAAAATGTATTCGTATCTCAGTAACGAAATACTTTTAGGATGTATCGTTTGTATCGCGATACTATGCAGGACACGGGTATCTCGTTACATTTATTTTTTGTCGGAAATGAGTTGAGGCGTCTTTCCAATAGGAGAATGGTAGGTTTTTGTTTGTTTTTGTGCCAATACAAGCAAAGGCGCGCCGCCGGTCGCCGACAGATAGGGAGGGATGGTTGCCCCTGAAGCACAGATTGGTCCATGTGGGGAATGCGCGCGACGCCGCAGACGGCAGTGTTGCCGGCCTCTGCCGACGAAAGTCGCTGTTTCTCAAGGCTAGTGCAGCACGCCTAATTTTTTTCGGGTGGCAAGCCATTACTTCGTGACCCCCCATGCGGATACCGGCTTGGAACAGAGGCTTTGCCATGCTTCGCGTGCGTTCAGTTCTCAAAGCGGCGGCACTTCCAAAAGCAGTTCCCGTAGTCGCGGCGGAAGTGACTAGAAGATGGCTATCTTTGTCGCGCTTTCAGCCACCTCTACAACGTTTCAGGGTGCGTTCCTGATTGATTGCAAACGTGAAACGGTCTTTTGTGGTACCAGGCTCCACCGCCGGAGCCGACTTCGCCTGTTGCGGCGTGCTGAAATGGGTGCTGGTAGCGTCGGTGGTGGTGACAGCTTTATTAAAGAGGGACCCTTTCGACCCAGGCGACGAGTGCTTGCTGTAGTTTCTGATGGGGCGCTCTGAGCAGCTATCCCCGTTTCCACGTCTGTTTAAGAGCTGTCAGGAGCGACTCGGGAGGGCTTAAACCCTCTCACCCCCAAGGAACGTGATTATGGGAAGCCAATGTTTGAATCCTGCAGTTTTGACATATTGGGCTCCATTGCGCGTAGGTAATTATGGCCGGCCTATACGCGCAGCGGATGCCTCAGCCGTGTGACCCGGCGCCGGCCGGGCCATACGGCTGAGGATTCCGAAGATGGGGGCCGACTTCAGCTTCTGAACGATCAAAACAACCCACGTAAGGGCGGAAGTGTTTCGGTATCTGGATGACCCGAGAAGAGATATCGCCACTCTGCAGGGCAATCCGGTTATGAAGGCGGCATTTATTCACTATAACACGAATTTGTGCTCGCCTTCAGCGGTAGAGAGACTTTTTTTTTCTTTCGCGAGTCTCGTGCTGAGGATGAAGCGACGCTGTTTAGAAGACAGCCTATTGGAGAAGCTCACACAGGCAGCAACCTTCTCAGCAAAGTTTATCCTATGTGGAAAATAAATCTATACTTTTTCTCAATTCACTGGTGTTCATTAGTGATTTAAGTGCTTTGCTAAAACTGTGCTGTTTCTAGCATAGTTCATTTTGTTGTCACCAAGTATGTCCGTTGGACTGCAACTGGGACCATTTGATCCCAGTTAATACCAGTTGAAACCAGTTGGATTCCCAGTGGCACATTTTCACCTGGGCGGTGTCCAATGGTTGTTACTGTTGCTGTGAAATGGTGTATTTTTATTGCAATTGATACGTGTAATTATGTCATTAATAATAATTATGTACTTTGTACCCCCCCCCCCCCCCGGTAATGTCTCAGTGGCCCCAGGGGTACTGTAATAAATAAATGAACTGAAAGTTTCAATGCGCTGCAACATTAATACCATTATGCTGCACTAATACGCAAATGTCTTTACGTAGTATGACCATCCTTGAAATAAAAAGAAGTATTCCAGTATCTGTATAATCGCTGTATCTGTATTCCGGAATACTTTTTTCGTCTTATTGCAAAAGTATCTCCGAAATATCCCGTTACGTTAAAGGCGAATGTATCTGAGTATCTGTATTTTAGGCTTCCAGTTGATGTATTTCGATATCTGTATTCCAGAATACTTTTCTGAGTATCTCTGCCCAGCCCTGTATCCTACACAATAAATACTACACATACCCGAGCGCATCTGCACGCATAAACTGTGAAAGGAACAACGCAGTCAATGTAGGTATTACCGAGCGGATGTACATCGGATGCAGCAGTTAAGCGGCATGCGCGTTATCGAGTGCCGATATCGTCAAGGCGCACTATGGCAACAATTACTTGTAATGTCCTGAAATTGATGTGAATTATTGAATTGCTAGAGATACATAGCTTACCGCTTGAACATTTAGTGATGAACACTTTGCGCTTGCCAACTGCATTTAGCCGCTATGGCCTATGAAAGGCTATTTCACTGTTCCATCTCTTATTGCTCGCAATATTAGAACCTGTGAGCCAACACGCGCGAACATAATTACGGTGTTTGTAAATTAAATGCAACACCTGCAGCTAGTTTCAACAAAAACGAGCGGCGCCCTCGCTCAGATGAATCAAATCAATGTACCTGATTTTACTAAATGCCGACTATTCATTCTAAAAAATTTGCAGTGGCTTAGCTCGGCTATGCCAGGATATACGTAGCATTAGCAAAGGTTCAGCTGATTATTCTTAGCTTTCCAGGTTTTCTAGGATTATTAGCCTTCTTCTGTTCATTCTTCGTACGCTGAGCCGCTAATTGCCAGGCAACTACTTCGGGATCCGATGAGATAAGCTTCTCGGCTCTTCTGCGCCGTTGAGCAGCATTTGCGCTCTCCTTCTCCATGGCGTTACCCACCTGCAAACGCCAGTCAGAGGCGCTATCAAGCGGCCCCGGCGCAGTGTCAGACGGCGACTGCACAGCGAAGGCGAATAGCTGCGCGCGCGCTGGCGCCAGTCTGTCTGCCATGGCTACGACGTCACTACTCTCGAATGCGCAGACCAGCAGCGGCGAGTCGCGCGCGGCGGTGGCGGAGAGCGCGTGAGATCGCGAGGCGGAGATAATGCGGTGGCGGAGAGCGGTGAGCTAGCTGTGTGACATCACTGATCCTCGCGCATGCGCAGCACGGTTCATGAGGTACCACGCGAAATCGGCTCCGGCTAGGCAAGTGTAGCTAACGCTACAAAAGACAGGGCATGCAAACACGGACACAAGAAAGAAGTCAGGACACCAAATTTAAAACGCCGACTAACAACTGAAGAGACGCACAACGGCGGAAAAGAAGTCTCTTCAGTTGTTAGTCGGCGTTCGTGGTGTCCTGACTTCGTTCTCGTGTCTGTGTTTGCACGCCCTATCTTTTTAGAATGAATACTTACCAAACTAGCTCATCTCTCTGTTATTCTATGCCTACTATGCTCTCTCACGTAATCTTTAATATCAGAACTTCACTTTGTGCTCGTCGACAGTGTCGGTGGAGGTTGACTCAAATGGATCCGCGAATTGCATGGACTGCTCCTAATTAAACTTCATCATGCAATGAAACCGAGACGTATCTTTTTCATTTAAATTGACGGCATACTGGCAACAAAAATAAATATAATAGTATCTCGGTTCAACGTCCCAAACGATTTGATTATGAGAGACGCCGTAGTGTAGGGCTCCGGAAATGTCGACCACCTGAGGTTCTTTAACTTGCACCTAAATCTAGTACACGGGCCTCGAGCATTTTCGCCTCCATCGAAAATGCAGCCGCCGCGGCCGGGATTCGATCCCGACACCTTCGGGTCAGTAGTAGAGTGCCATAACCACTAGACCACCGTGGCGGGGCTAAATAAATGAAAGATCAGACGAAAATCGCAGAGAGGTCGTCGCAGGCAACACACAAGAAGTTTGCCAAATTCACTTGATCTGAGAAATGCTGGCACGGCGCAGGCGGGAAGCGAAAGCGCTCTGTAATTCATGTAGGCGTTCCAGTCCGCTTTTTAAACTTACCTGTGATAGACCTATTGAAGGAAATTTATGAGTTTACTCTTATGTTGAGCACAGCCGTGCCGCAGAACGTGACGTACAGTTGTAAACCGAAACTGAGTTCTTGAGACGTGCAGATAGTGTGGTGGTTATTACGAAAGGTAAACATTGCGCAATACCGCAGTGCGGTATCGCCTCTTCGCGCGCATACCTTTGAATTCGCATCCTTCGCTGTCATCGCTGCTCTTTGTTTCAAGAACTAAGACACGCCGGAATCCCGCGAGCGAGAAACTTATCATGGATTGAGTGGTACAAGCTCTGAAGGACAATGGCGCCCAAGTTTTATTGCGTCTTGAGGAATTGCGCCACAAAGGAAGGCGACAAAGTTGTGTTTCACCACTTCCCATCCAACGACGGTCAGAGGCAACTGTGGACCGAGTTCGTGCAGGCCGTCGAAGGCAGCAGTTGGAGGCCGGATAAGCGCAGTCAGGTGTGCTCGCAGCACTTCTCGTCGGACTGTTACATGTACAACATGCAGTACTGCGAAGACTTTGGTCTGAAGACGAGGCGAAACTACCTCAAGAAAGGTTCTGTGCCGACTTTGTACCCACCCGGTACAGTATTCTACTCTGCATCGCGCAGGTGTCCGAAAACGGAGGTGCGTTATAACTCGGCTTGTCCTTTGCATGCGATCGTCTACGTAACTTTGCTTTGTCTTCTACTTCATAGTGCATATGTCCGATCATCAGTATGCAGCCGCGCTTTTCATTTCGTGCGTTTGTCCACGCAAACGCACGGAAAGAAAATTCGGCAACGATAAACGTGTGTGGGTGTGTGTGTGCGCGCTGTGTTACCACTGCCAATTAAGGACACCACTCTACTGACAATTTATGCAAGCACGTCACCAGTCTAACTGCCTATTTGTGGCTAGGAATTGGTACCACTAATCTAGCACCCAGTTCAGTGAGGAAAAGCCACTATTTAATTTATTTTATTTAAAGTACTGCAGGCCAATGCTTGTCCCAAGCAGGAGTGGATATGAACAGAATAACCATACATAATAGCACACAAGAAAAAAAAATACATAAGAAAAGATACGCAAGAACGATTTCAGCAGCACGTCCAAGTGCACCAGTAAAATCTTGTAAGAAAAAAACAGATAGCAGTAACAAATTCCTTTTTTTTTTCAAATCAAATCAAAATGAGTTTATTAAGACATGTATACAAAAAATGCGTACATAATATTTGGACCAATAGCCTACGTGGCTAGTAGCTGGTCCAATAGAGAAAATACATAAAAGTTAGCAACGCACATGATTGGTCAGGAAAAATGATTGGTTTTATACATATGGAAGTTTCAGTGATGTACAATCTACGTACGGAAGGTGATTACAATTCATTAGACAAGAATTCTTTCATCTACCATGCTGTCTCGCAGCATACACAGCAAATGCAAAACCTCTTTTGGTAATAGTCATTCATAAAGTACTGTAGCACTGGGAAGATCTCATTGTGCAGCTTTACATTACATAGGCAGAATTTGCGTAGTAGGGAACATGGAAGAAATAAGCGGCTTTCTTGATGTTGTGTTCACCCGATGGGCAGCTGCAGCTGAAGTTAGAGAAATCGATAATGTGTTGAAGCAGCACAGCAAATTTATATACACCAATTTCACAAGGAGGCTGCCATTTTTAAAGCATTTCACCACTGCAGCGCCGTCTAGCATCTGTGATGTCTCGCTGCCCTTTCGGTGTATGGGGTTCCGCGGCGGTGCATGCAGCGTATACCCTCAGGTCACAAGGTATTGCTGTTCTTCGCGGTACACGAGCAAAACAGAGCAACGCTTCGCAGTGTAAAGGCGCTGGTAAATAATCGCTAAGCTGTCAGCTTCAAAATGGCTGAAACAGCAAGCAGCGGCAGCCCACGAGACGTTCCCGCAGCAGCGCCGATGATGAGTAGAATGCCAATGCAGTTCTTAGCCGACGGAATGGAAATGGTTATCAGCTATGCTAGCTGGGCGCTATCAAAGGCAGAAATCAACTATTCCACAACAGAAAAGGAGTGCCTGGCCATCATTTGGGCTACATCCAAGTTTTGCCCCTAAAGCAGCACGTATAAATTGGTAATTGTTTTGTATGTTTTGTTATAGGTGGCCTTGTGGGGTTCTTGGAATATGCACTATAAAAGGGCATTAACTTTCAGGACAACTCTCGAAGTAATCGGAGAAACGTAAATGGAGACGAGCAAACACATATGCCATTGTCCGGCTGCACGCTAGGTGCGCGCATTTGTGTTTAAGTTGACTCTCTGGTTTCCTTGCCTTGATTATTCAAGTTCAATGTAACCCTTATCCCTAATCCGCTTGGCACATTGCAATACACAGTTCATGGAACGAAGGGAGCACAAACACCGATGCACGTGTTGATTCGTGGCGTAGTTAAAAGTTTGTGGCCTCTGATCGTTGCACAGTATAAGAAACAGATGTAAGACAGGTGATCTCAATATTCAGCGTAGAAACAACAGGACGATAAAATGAAAATAAGCCTGTTGCACATCTGGAAGCACGGCATGGTGCAAGTTCGTTTCAGCGCGAGCAGCCGCCACTAGCCATACTCCGAAAGGGCACCCGTTTTTGGGAACATCATTGTCACTTTGTTTGGCGAGTACTTGAGAAGCATTATGACGACCGCACGTGTCCAGGTAACGGCCTGGCTTTAACGAACGTGGTTCAATTATTCACGACACCCAGGTTGCAGCGCGAAGCAAAAAAAAGGTGCGGTCGTCATAACGTTACCCCAGTTATCGTCACAAAATTGACAAGTCGAGAAAGTATGTGCTCTCGACGAAACGTTAGAGGCACGTACCTGCGCCAAGAACACATCATGCGAGCCTTTCTGTCATGTAGATTGGAAATTGTTAATTCGATAATCTCGAAATTACACGCACTAAGATGGAACCTTTCGTAGCCGCAGTCACTGTAAATCATGTGCTGTAGCATAGAAATCTAATATGCTTATGCTATGAGAGAACAGCTCTTGGCCAAACATTCCGTGTTATAATTAATCATCAGCTTTGGTTCTCTCTGGTGCTGATGATAAAGTGTACCAGCACCCAAGCACAATCACAAACTCATGTGATGACTTGAAAAAATGGCATAAGTGCAGACACCACATATTATATATATAATATTTGTAGGAGAAGAAGGCGTGCGACCTAAGAGAAGCGAAGTCATTTGAAAGCATTGTGCACTTCGCATGCCTCGGCTGCAAGTCTGTTAGGCTTCCGATAGCCGTTGCCGCAGCCAAACACAGCTCATTGGTAGCGTGTCGGCCTGTTCTCGCCCGACATTTTGATTTTCTGCAGCACATTTGCTTTAGCGCATCGAAAATGGAAATACACTGACCTCTCATGCACCACGCAGTGCAAAAGGCGGGAGTCCCCACACACCAGCGGCAGCGGCGGAGAGAAGAGTGGTGAAAATGCGCCGGTTCGAGGCTACGCTCCTCTCCGTGAAAACGGTCTATAGACATAACAATGAAATGTTTGCAATTGTTGAACGTATATGCTGCTGTGGGAACGTACAGGCCCAATATGATTTCACTGACTCTAGCAGGCAGCCCATCGCCTTGCGTAGTAATACTGATTGCTCTGTTTTGCCTTGCCTATAATATCACAGCAAGCATCACAGCCAGAGGACATTAGTTCATGATCAAGTTATCTCTAAGAGAAAGGTTGGCACAAGCATTCACTTCTGTTCCTGCTTGTTCATACTTCAGTATGTCTTGCAACGAAAGTTTATGCTACGGCAAGTGAAACACCAGTGTGAAATGACCCCTTGCAGAATGGCACAGCTGTCGGGATCATGCCTCCAGGCTCCTCGATCCGTGGACGTTGTGTTCACATGTGTGGTGAACCAAGCTCAGGTCAGTCCTTGCGCAATAAGTCAGGGCATTATATTTAATGTGGCATTGTCAGTCTGGTTTTGAAATGTGGCATATGTTGGTGCAATATATTTGTGTGTGTTCCTGCTGTTTGTTCTCTGCATTGAGCAACAATATACTGAGTCACTGCTTGTAGAGGAAGACTTGAAGTTGGGTGGTTCGTGTAGTACGTACAACAAACAGACAACTGATAGTGCATGAAAATGATGAAATGTCTGCCACTGCACTGTTGGAAGTTTATGAAATGTGGATTACATAATAAAGTTGAATATCAGCGTACTTAAGTTTTAACTTGCAGCCACATAGACCTGTACAGAACTATGCTGGTTGCATAGGCTAATACACATAGCACATTAGTTAACCAGGCTGTGTGCACACGCTTGCGTAATCTGTTTCTTTTTTTTTTTTTCTCGGATTACGCATCCCATACACTCTTGTCCCTGCCTGTACAGGAAACACGGTTGACAGTTAGCCGAAGTCGGAGAGGGGAAGTGCTGTGGCATCACAAACCACTGACACTCGCAGTTAGCTTGGTGCTGTGGCTGGGTGCCACACTGTTACTGTGCTGTTGAAAATTTTACACAAACTGCAGTGGTCAGTCTTCTTTACTTCTTAGATTTAGAGTAAAGGTAAGCTTTGTCCTCTGCTTCATCTCTTCCTTTTTTTAAAAAAAAATCTTGCCATGTGGCATGGATGTTTACTTAAATTGTAACCTGGAGGCCCTCCTCGCAACAGTGGTGGCTTACTGAGCCTATTGTGTATGAGCCAATGCCCATGGTAAGTCTGCCGCGGTGGCGTAGGGGTTACGGTGCTCGGCTGCTGACCTGAAAGACGCGGCTTCCTGGCCGTGGCGATCGCATTTCTGTGGAGGTGGAATGCTAGATGCTAGTGTACTAGCATCTTTCTCCAAGTAATATCTTTCTCTCCTGAATAAAGATAAAACAAATGGTTTGTCTGCAGTAAAAACTTAAACCTTACACTTTGCATAAATCATTGGGTATTTATGTGGTGGACCCAAGGCTCACATGTTAAAAGGTGTACAGAGCCCATATTCCCCAAAGAGAGACTCCCTCCACCCAAGAACAGTTTTGAGGATGGGAGCAATGATGATGAGGGATCAAGAGACTTGTGTCCCAAAGGAGGAGTTAACCAAATCAGACAGAAGTTCAGAGTAACATGGAAGATGGAAAAATTCTTTTACAGAGAAAACCTTTTACAGCTTTCTAGGCACAGCACCCATGTCACCACTAGTTTTTCAATGCCAAAAAAAAAACGCAGCTGACAACACGGCCATGGAGTCTGCATGCATAGAGAGATCTGAAACGGGATCCAAGTAGCCCCAACACCAAGGAACTTGCATTCATCTTACAAACTGGGCGGCGGAAAGGCCAGGGCCATAAAACTGCTGTGGACATACCACAGCGACAAAGAGGCAAGATTCACAGATGCAGCTGGCTACCAGGATAGCCAGCTGCAGCGTCCAGCAGTCAGCACCGGTGCTAAAGCTACGCACACAGCCAGTGTCAAAAACCATACAACCAGGAACGGCCGAAGAAGTAGCCATTGCCCTTGTTATGGCTGACATACAAACCCAAGTTATCCTCACCAACTCGGGAACAGCAGTTTGAAATTAAGCTAAGGGAAAAATTTCAGCAAAAGCTTTCCGGATTCTCCAAAGCACAACTCAAGCTCGGGAGAACCCGATCACCGTGATCTGGTTCTTCGCGCGCAGTCTGTCCTAAACTGAACCGTAAGTTCACACTAGAAGCCTTGTTATATACGGTCTTTCTGGGAACCCACTTTAACCTTCTAGCCCTTTACTTCTCTCAACGTGCCTACTAGTGTCGATGTCACATTCTCTCTCTGTCATTTTGTTGTCTAAAAGTTTAAAGAAGTGCAGTGGACATTATCTACTGTATCAACTTGCATGTCAGTGATGTCACATGACTGCCGCTCTGTCAATGTAGAGGCACCCTCATATGCGCTATGTGCTAGGCAGCCATGCTCTGTCAGTCAAGTATTTTGAGTGCATTGCATTGAAGAACTGTCTAATTCATGATTTTTCACCCATCTTAGGAATTCAGGCTTTGCACGACGAGTGCACATTTGTTCTTATAAAGCATAAAAAGTGGGACAAAGGTCATGTTCCGGAGCTCCTTTAAAGTGCCCCTTACCAGGTGTCCTCACTGTGAACAAGCAAGCAAGGGGCATAGATCACTCAATGATCATGTCTACAAAGTATAATATGGCTGCGCAGTGCAGATATGGTAGAAATTTCCAACTGCAAGCCATGCTTGGTTAATTTCAAAGGAACCACACAATGAGTGGATGGGAAAGTCACACGCTGCTTTCAGATATAACCAACCATCGCATGTGATTTCACTTGACTAGCCAACGCAGCGTGTGCAAAGCCGCTACTGCAAATACGCCACGAAGCAATAGTAGGCCGAGAAAGCAAAAGCTGCTAGGAATTGTCGTGTGAACGTTGCCGTTTTCCTTGGCTATGGTACATGAGAGAAGGCAGAGAAGGAACTCTACTTGCCGACTCATGCCAAGGCAAGCAAGGTGTTTTGCAGTGAAGCCCTTATGTAGGTGGCACGGTTCATATTCGTTGAAACTCCACCAATAATGAACAGATTTGAACACTTGTGTAGGTGAAACACTCCCAAGCAGTGCCTTACAACTACCACTACCTAAATATAACTTGGCATTATTAGACAGAACAAAATGAATCCAACAGACAGTTAGGCCAAGGAAAACAAAGAGGCAAATATTTTTTCTCTTTTAACTGTAGTGTACCAGTTATGACATAAGTTTAAGTGCATTAAAGTGGACAAAAAATTACCGTTTTAATCGATGGGATCCAAACCCATAACTTTTGAATTACGCGTCCGATGTTCTACCAATTGAGCTACGGTGATAGGTGCGTCCCCGTCCACTTCGTTGGGTATTTCCGTACGTGTAATTCTCTAGGAGTGTTAGCCAGCGGCACTCACTGCCAAGGCGACGTGTGTGGAACACTGTTTTTGCCTGAGAGTGTCACGTGATCTTCGCACGAGGTGCCAGCTGATCAATAAATCCTCGCATGCTAACCTAAGGCACTAACTCTGTCGGGGCGAGGCCCACGCTATGAAAGAACAAAAGAAGAGGGATTTATTTCGAGGGGCTTGTTTTTTTGTTAGACACAGCCAAATGAATCCAACAGACAGGCCAAGGAAAGCATAGGTGACATTAATTGTTTTTGTTAACTGTAGTGTAATAATTATGGCATAATGAGGGGTCTTATGTCTTATAGAAAAATGATGTCAGTGGTGCTGGTTCACAGTTGACTGTTTCTTTTGACTTTTTCCCTCGTAGGCTTACCACATCGTAACTTCTCAATAATGGTGAATGCGGCCACGGCCATGGTAGCTCTTCCAGTGGGGCAGTGCAGTGCCACCGCCCAGTGCTCGCCGCCAGTGGCTGTAAAATCAACACAGGACGTCCTGAGCAAGAGAAGCAGGGCCATTGGAGTACAAGTGGAAGTGAAAACAGAAGCTGAAGGTACCCTGGAATGACTCTTTTGCCATTGTGCATTTAAAGAGACACTAAAGACAAACATTAAGTCGACGTGTATTGTTGAAATAGCGTTCCAGAGCAGGGGCATAGGCAGAAATTTTTTTCAGTGGGGCACCTCCTTGATCTGAAGTGAGGACAGGGCAGGCGGATGTGGTTGAGTGTCATTTTGTGCTCTGTATGCCATGGCAAAAAAAAATTGGGGAGGGGGGGGGGGCACGGGCACGGTGTGCCCCCCCCTCCTGCCTGCGCCTCTGTTCCAGAGACCTTGTAGTGCTTGTCTCGTGCCAAGGAAATGCTTAGTTGAAAAGAAAATCTCGTTTTAGTGGTCTGCATACTGTTAGCTCAATCCAGATTGTCTGCCACCGAGAACGGCCTCCTGACGTAGGCATGCCCACCCTTTGCTTGCTTTACTGCCTGACAGCTGGTGCTGAGGCGCAATGGAGCAGGGGTGTTTATTCGACCACTGCCTGACGCAAACAAGGCTAGGGTAATGTCAATAAGTTCTCGTTTCATGGCGAGACATAGCGCGTGGAAAATTGGACACAGAGACGAAGACACGGGACAGGCACTGTCCCGTGTCTTCGTCTCTGTGTCCAGTTTTCCATGCGCTAAGTCTCGCCATAAATCTCTACCAGCTTTCCCAGTACACCACTTTACTTAAGTTCTTGTTTTGCATAATCAGACTGAAATGCACTTAAATGTTATTTTCTGACATGGTTAGTTGGAGTACTTGTGATTAATTGTACTGAGGCCCTTCTACGTCATCGAGCTTGTGTTCCAGAATGTCTTACTGGTGGTGGAAATTGTGCCTAACAGTTACAATAATTTCTCGTCTGCTATCGTGCTGCTGCATATAATATCGACATTTCAGATGTTCTCAAGCGTTGACCTTTCACAAATTGTTATTGGCCCTTAGTGTCCCTTTAATGTGATTGAACAAATAAATCATTAGAGTACCTTTCTCTTGATTCAGTCAGTTTGTGTCGCATGTTCTTTACAAAGTCCTGAGCGCTTGTCTTCATTGCCCATCTGCAACACAGCTTCTAATTAGCAGTCACAGAAACTTAAAAAAACCTCTCGGTGATTTGGAGTCCTTTAAAGCAAGAAAATTCCTCTATATTTTCCTCTGCTTCGTCTCATTGCAGCGAACAAAAACCAGGACTCTCGGTGTGCCCTCTCATTCATGCTGACATCTAGTTGTTCGCTATCATACACCAACAACCTCGGCAACATGTCCTTTGTTCTGATAGAGTCTGGCTCTAGCAGTTCAAAGGAATATTGCAATGCACGCACCTGCATGGGTCTGTGCATTCAGGCATGTTTAGTCCCAATTGTTGATGGGTGCCTTCAGTGTCTCTAACATGTTGATTCTCGTTGCATTTAGCATCAGTTGTAATTCCTTGAAATGGCTGTGCAAAAATGAATTGTAATAGTCCACACATAGATGGACCCATCAAAGCGAGTGCAGCAACTGCTTGTTAAGATTCGAAATGGGTAAGCAGGTTCTGCACCGTTGGTCAGATCACAATGCCTGGATCTGAAATGGAGACAGGTTTGACCTCTGGGACTGGCAGGGAGAGGTTTTAATGTTTTCACCATTCATTGTTTACAGAGAGTGCCGAAAGCAGCCTTGAGGATGATAGCCAACCGTAAATGAACACCTGTCTTCTGGACCTAGTGTCTTCAAGGCACTGACCATTATGCCTCCTACTGGTAAGAGCCACTCCCAAGGAAGCTTGCTTATTGTGCCCTCTAGTACTACTGTGTTTCTGTTATGTGCATTCATTTGTTTGCAGCTATGTTCTTGAGCCTCAAACCAATGTAGCCTTTAGCAGTGTGGCTGCTAATGGTGACATTCACTCTCTCAGTGCACTGTGTTATATGAGATCTTGTTAAGGGGGCCTTGCACCACCCTTGTTCCCACACCTGGAGGATCGGCAGATTTTTTCTGCGGAACCCAACAGTGGTTCATGAAGAAGAAAAATTGTCATTGACTTGTTTCTAGCAAAAAGCTAAAAGAGAATACCAGTACGGATTGCACAGAAAGAAAGCTTCTCACTTGACAAAAAATTCACCCTGATCCAAGATTTGTACCCAGGATCAACATCCGTTTGGGGCAATCACGTTACCATGCGAAGCTAACCAAGAGGCCATTGTATGGGTTCCCATTGTTCTTTCAAGCTACTAGCTGGAAAATGGCAATTTTTCCTTTTCACACTGGAGCAAGTCTGCAAATATTCGATATGAGAATTCTGCATTTAAAGTTGCTGAATATCGTAATTTCTTTCAAATGCATAAATGATAACAATGCCTGTTGCAGTCCTGGGGGCAGGGGGGGGGGGGGGGCAGTGATAGACGTGAGGACAGTTTCAAACATTACTTCCGCAAAATAGCTACAGTTGCGCTGAGGCCATAATTCCCCAACATCCTGGCCGCGCGGCTGCATTTTCGATGGAGGCAAAAATGTTTGAGGCCCGTGTACTTAGATTTAGGTGCACTAAAGAACCCCAGGTGGTCGAAATTTCCGGAGCCCTCCACTATGGCGTCTCTCATAATCATATCGTGGTTTTGGGACATTGTACCCCAGATATTTTATTATCATAATTCCCCAACAAATGAACGGGGTGCATACCTTCCACTCAATGATTTCCATTCATTCAGTAAGAATTACTTGCATTTCACATTCGTATAGTTTATATGCAAATTTTTTTCAATTTATTATTTGCATGTTCTTATCTTGTTTGCAAGCCCTTATAACATCTGTGTTGCTGTAGCATCACACTTATTCTCACGTTCAGTGAATGCAAGATTGTATGCACATCCGGTAAAATGGTCTGGTAAAGTCATTGCTACATTTACACACATTCTTCGGAACAGTTGTTTACGGTGCTGAATGTCTAATTGTAAGCATACGTAAGCCTGCTTTCTTCTTATACTATCAAGCAAACTCTGTGCAAGTTTTGAATTTGATTTAAAAATATTCTGTTCGTGAAACCTTTTCTTTCATTCTTTTTTTTCATATATTAGTATTCGATTCCATTACAGAATTTCACTATACAGTGAAACCTCGTTAATACGTACCTGCCGGGAACGCGGCATAACTACGCACTAAACGGTAGTACGCATTAAACACCCAAGTACAAATTTGTATTTCCTAGCGTACGCCATCACCGCCGTGCCACAGCAAATATTGCCTAAAGTACCCACCGCAAAGCCTTTTCCTTCTTTTTGCGAAAGTGGAGAAAAGATCCTGGCACACTCGCACGACCGCCCGATAGCGCGTAGTGGCGACGCCGAAGAGCATTTCGAAACTATTGCAGGGTCCGGGATACGCGGTCAACGCAGTGACCGACGTAGCGACAGAACGGACAGTGCCTGCTTTCCGCGGTATATGTGCGTGCGTCTAACCGCGATCTGCTACTAAACGAAAACTGACACAGTTCCAGTGAAACGCGGTACGGCCGCGTGGAGCCAATCGCCTCCCGGCTAGTTGCGTGCAGCGCGTCGCCTACCCGGCTCACGCCGTCACTACCGGGCCGCTGGCTGTGCCACATGCGCGCATTTATCGTGGGAATGTTGTTCGTACCCACTTCGCTCCATATCGTGCACAGATGCGGCGAGTAGCTTGTTCGGTTAACGCAGCGATGACGAGCTTCATGCAAGCGATGCGCACTCCGCGATGCTCTAGCGGACCTGGCAGCGGACGGAGGCGCGTTGGGTGGTCGCCTAATAAAAGCGTGCAGTATGGTTACAACCGCGCTACGCTTGCTGTATTGTACACTTGCGTTTAGTGTGATAGCGTCAATGCAGCGAGGTTTCTCGGCGCCCGCGACCCGCAACGCTAACTACGCAACAGCGATCTGCTTTCGCTTCTACAAAGCGGTGCGCGCCTGATGACGGCTTAGTAGCGTTTGCTGTCGGGCTAGTTGGTACATGGCTGAAGTTCTTCGTCCCTGCCCTAGCATTTGTGCCATTAATTCAACTTCAGCCTTGAAGACGGCCGCGCACAACGAACCGGCAGCGATCGGCGGCTCAGCGCGTTCAGGTTGTCGCCTAATAAAAGCGTGCAGTAGGCTTAAAAAGTAGCGCTGCGCCGCACGCGTGCCCGAGCAGATAGCTGAAGATACTTATTGCGATAAGGTTGTCGGCGATAGGTCGGTGGCCGCCACCTCGCCTTCGTTCTTTCCCGATGCTTACCCGCAAATACGTCGCCGCAATCGCGCGGAAGTCGGAATCGGGGATCGACTGATCTGCGCACTTCTCAAAAAGGCGGAAGACCTTTGGCGGCACATTCTGGCGTCTGGAAGTTGAGCGGCGCAGTAAAATTTTATGGCACAAAAAGTTATCGCGGTACGCAGGGTACGCACTAACCGGTAGGCATAGGGCGAACCACTACGGCTTAAGCGGTCAGCGAATGCATTGGGCTCTATGGGACTCGGTCGGGGATTCGTCGCAACTACGTTTTAACCGTTAGTACGTTTAGAGTGGGTACGTATTAACGAGGTTTGACTGTATAAACACCCTTACTTCAAGTGGACATGTTTGCACAGAAATTGTTGACAATCGACCTAGTAATAGCAGAGGTAGTATAAAGAGTGAATTGCTTATTTCCAGAGTGCTTCTCCAGTGATTCTTATGAGTTCTCTTGCACTGAAGGAACAGAGGGCACAGTAAGCAGCAGTGCAAACATAAAAAAGGGCACTTATTGCACCTTATATATACACTGAAAAGGCTAACGGAGCTACACAATCAGTGTAGCATTCTGATATGGAGTCGAGGAGGTTGAGCTCACCATTCTAGAATATTGAGCGAGTAACATTTGCCCCTGCCAGAAACCCACAAGTTAACAACACACTTGCTGTTGAGTGCTTGTGCATTTACTTGTGTTTTTTTTTTTCTTCTTGCGCTTCTTCAGGCACATGTTATGATATTTAGTCACCGATTCACCTGTCCGTCAGGCTTGCTGAATAGTGATCCCGCTTGTCACGATGTAATGTGCATTCACGCACAAATGTTAATTTGTACTCTCGTAACAAAAATTGCAACATCTGTGTTATTTCATTCCCCCTTTGTAATTCCACAGTGAGCCTTCAAGGTACTCGGAATAAATATTGTTACGCTTAAAGGAGACCGTCAAGCGGAGTCGGGCAGGAGTCGTGAAGGCTGCTACAGCGGCGGTTTTCTCGGGGTCCGGACAGATGCCTTCCATGCTCACAACATGTCCAAGGAACTTCAGTTCTTCGTAGCCAAAGTGGCATTTCTGAGGCTTTAACGTAAGGTTAGCCGACCGGATTGCCTCGAGTACTTGTCGTAGTCGCTTCAGATGTTCAGAGAAGCTGGCTGAAAATACGACCATGTCATCTAAGTAGACAAGGCAGCTTTGCCACTTTAAGTCGGCTAACACAGTGTCCATCATGCGTTGGAAGGTAGCTGGTGCAGAGCAGAGACCAAACGGGAGCACTCGAAATTCGTAGAGGCCATCCGGCACGACAAAGGCTGTTTTTTCACGGTCACGCTCATCAACCTCGATTTGCCAATAGCCATTCTTCAAATCAAGGGAAGAAAAATACTTCGCTCGCCGTAGCTGGTCAAGAGTGTCATCAATAGTACGAGGCAGCGGATAAACGTTTTTTTTTTTTTGTGACGTTGAGCTTTCTGTAATCGACACAGAAGCGAAGCGTACCATCCTTCTTTTTGACCAGGACGACCAGTGATGACCACAGACTGTTCTGCGAGACACGGTATGGCTGTTGGTGGATAGGTCTTGCATTGTTGTAAGTGATTATCCTGTGCTGCGTGATTGGCGTCTGACTCACTTTAGACGATTGAGCAAAGTACGTCCTGAATTCAAATAACAGCTCTCGCAAGGCCTTCTGGTTCTCTTCTGACAGTGCATTGTTGATGTCAACATCTATTACGGCTTTTTCATCGTGGCTACTGTCTTCACATGCAAAACACTCAATGACGTCCTCCAAGGCTTCCGCGTAGGCGACAGCAGTGCCACGGAACAGGTGACGATGCTCATTTGTGAAATTCATGATCATGACCTCGGCTTGACCGTTCCTAATGTCAATGATGCCTAGTGCCACAGAAATTCCAAGCGCCAGCAACGGGGAGACGTTGCACTCTGCCAGTGCTTCACCGTCACTTGTTCCCTCGGAAGTTACCTGAATCATGATACGTGCACGAGGTGGTATTGTGACACTGTCGTCGGAAACACGAAGGGCGGCTGTACGGCGGCAGGTGTCCTTTGACGTAGCCTTGACTGTAGAAAATGAAATGCAGCGTCTGCATAGGTCAGTTATGGCACCATATTCCCGAAGAAAGTCTATTCCGAGAATTAATTCGCAGGAGCATTTGTGTAGCACGAGGGAGCTGACCAAAAACATGGAACCTCGGACTTGTAGCCTGGCAGTGCGCACACAAAGCGGCATGACAACATGTCCTCCAGCTGCGCATACGTGCGACCCTGTCCAAGGCATGATAACTTTCTTCAGCAAACTGGCCAATTTTTCGCTAATAATCGAGTAGTCAGCGCCAGTATCTACTAGGGCAGTTACATTTCGACCGTCGATAAGCACAGGTATGTCCATTGAAAAGTCACCAGGCTGGGATACATGCGTCGTCAAATTTCCGCCGGTCCGACGTCGCGTCGATTGGAGGTCGAGGTCTTCATCACGTCGATATTCAGCGGCCTCGCCTCGAAAGGTCGCTGGCGTCAGTTTTCCAGGTGAGGGCTCGGAGATCTTCCTTGCAGCATCCGACTCCTGTTGCCTGAACATGACGGTGACCGTGGTGATGGTGAACGCGATTGACGCCTGGGTAGCATGCGCTGCCGAGCGATAAAATCTTCAATTTTGGGTGGTCGCTGTCCGAAGCGAAGATGGGGTGAATTTGCAGGAAAACCCTGAAGCCCAAGTCGGCGGTACTGGCATTCTCGGTACACGTGACCCGCCTCACCACAGTGGTAGCAAAGCGGTCGTCGGTCGTGCATGCACCAAATGTCGGATTTACGCGCGACGGGCCGAGTGCCCTCAAAATAAGAAACCGCCTGTGCAGACTGAAGTGTGGCATACGGGGTTGCTGCAGGTAGCGGCACTGTTGCAGGTGAGACGTGTCCGAATGTGTCGGTGTAACTGGCGTGCTGGAAGCCGCTCACCGGAGGTGGTGTCACCGACGACGGGGACGGTGCGTCTCAAAGCATCGGCACAACTCACACGTCGAGGTTCACTTGAAGGTGTGAACGCCTGAAGTGGTGCAAGAACCTGAACTCGCGATGATGTGCGCCGAGCGTATACTGCACTACCTCACGTATGATGCTGGCGATGCAGTTAGTGGTAAGCTGCTGCTGCGCTTGGTGCAGCTGTTGCAGTTCGTTGCGGACAACCGAACGTATAAGCTCCCAAAGTGTTTCCACGTCAGTCGGGAATGATCCTAGCCCGGTAGTATAGGTAGCATTCACTTGCCGATCATACTGGTTCCGCTGCTGCAGCGCCTTCTCCATGGCGACGGCTTCAGTGAGGAGCTCCGCAACCGTCTTAGGCGGACTACGAATGAGTCCCCCAAAGAGCTGCTCTTTCACACCCCGCATCAAGTGTCGCAGTTTCTTGTCTTCCAGCATGTTTGGATTGGCTCGGTTGACCAGATGGACCATATCCTCCACATGTTGCACATATGGACGAGGACAACGAAGACCACAGTAAACGTGCTTCGAAAGCACACCCATTAAAGCTTGGTGCTCGCTTGTGCTAAGTGACTTATTTATCATTGACATAAGTGCCGTGTCCGAACTGTGACAACCAGGTTCTTCCGGCGCGTCTGTAAGTTCAGCCACCGATAAGGACGCATGTTCTCTACTGACCAAGGTTAATTCAAACCGTCCGGTAGTATCACGGGCTCTGAAGAGCAGTTTACAGTCCATAGGCCAGTGCATCCGTAATTGACGGACATCACACAATGGGGAACCAACGCATTCTTCTTCACGCAGTTAATGTGCATCAGTTCTACGCTTGCATCGAAGCTGTCGGAACCGGCGCCACGACAGACAACAGGCACACGTACGCTAGATGACGCAGGTATGAGAGTACCTCCACAGACACACAATGTAGTTTCGTCGTCGTCCAGAGGTGTTTCCACGAGTCCTGACGGCATCCGATCACTCACAAATACTTTTCCTGTGTGGCAGTCCACAGTGGCACCACACTCCCGCAGAAAGTCCATGCCCAGAATGACATCATGAGTTGATCTAGGAATAACCGCAAACTTTGTCGCAATAATATCAAAGACACGCTACATACACCGATAGGACGCAATGGCTCTCCACTCACACCACAAAACTTCGAAGTGTCGTCCCACTTAAAAACAACTTTTTTGCCCTAACACATCTTTAAAAGAAGCGTTCATCACAGAAATTGTCGCCCCTGTGTTCACCAAAGCCATCACAGGCACATCATCAACAAAAACATGCACTTTGTTTTTAAGCATCAGCACAGAAGGTATTTCTGTCAGTAGCACATCTCCAGCGACCTCATCCCCATCGGCCGCGCGAGGTAGTTTTTCGGTGGCGAAGGGGATGCTTTGCGACACAGCGGTGAGGGAGAATGATGAGCGCAAGGTCGCGGTGGAGGCGTCAAGTTCCTGTCAGATGCCGGGGACTGGTTGCAGAAGCTGCTTGACCAATAATTGTCGCCAGGTGGTATGTGTGCTGGCCGCGGGACACCGTGAGGCCGTGCGGAAGGTTGTGAAAATTCTGATGGTTGGTCATACCGAGGAGCCACACGACGGTTGCAAAACCGCGATATATGTCGGGCGTCGAGGGGGCGTCGTGCACTGAGCGTGTCGGTCATATCGCGAAGCTGGAAATCGTGTTGTCGTCCTTGACTGTGGGGCTGGGCTGTATTCCACAGTCGCTGCGCTCATCGTCGGTTGCCAAGAGGTCGAAAGAGGCGCAGTAATAGCCTCACTTGGCGTGTACAACTCATGATGGTCAGCTGTTGAACGCGACATTTCTTGGCGGGAAAGTTCCTCACGGACAATCTGTCAAATGGTCGAAGTGAGGTCGAGGCAAGGACTCGTGTCCACACTGGCAACAGTCGTAAGGTTTGCCAGCCGACCAAACTTTGGCGTAATCCGACGCATCTTGAGCATTTCAAACGTTCTGCAATGCCGAATGACGTCGGACACGGAACTGAGGCTTTCTTTTCCAATTAGAAAATGTACACATCCTCAGCGACTCCTTTTAGCAAATGGCCGACTTTGTTTTTTTCCGACATACTAGCGCAGACCACCTTGCACAGCCTTAACACTTCTTCGATATATGTGGTGCACGTCTCACCTGGCAACTGCGCCCGTTGCGACAGTGTTTGCTCAGCGCACTTCTGTTTAACGACTGAGTCCCCGAAACACGCCTTGAGCTCCTCAACGAAAAGGTCCCACGTTGTAAGCATGTCCTCGTGGTTCTCGTACCACACGAGTGCAGAGTGTCAGTCAGGAGAACACCATGTTTTTGTTTAGTTTGAGCGGCTGATTTCCACCGTTGGACTTGCTCACTTGCTTGTACTTGGTGAGCTAACGCCTCGACATCTTCTCCCGCTTTTCCTCCAAAGGGTGGTGGGACTCGGTAGTATTGGAGTGGGCTGCAAGGTGCTGTCCTGGGAGCACCTCCTTCTTCGGACATGTCGAAGGCAGTCGCGGCAGAATGGTGGGAGGCCGCAAGTCGACGGCTTCAACGAAGCTGCAGCAGTGATGGTTCCGTCATTGTAAAAGCGTACCGAGCACCTCCACCACTCTGTTATGCTTAATGGAGACCGTCAAGGTTGAAAGGGGCTGTTTATTACGTCGTGAGGGTGAGCTCAGGAGCGGCCGACTAGTGTGTGATTTTCACCTTGTCCTCTTCTCTCTTTCTCGCCCGGAGCGGCAATGCACCGTTCACGTAATCTTCGTTGTCCTCGTCCATATGTGCACCAATACTAAAAAATAGAAATAGAAACCGTTAAAAAAAAATTGGCAAATCTTGCACTGTGAATCCCACAATTAACAATTTGAACTTGCTTTAGTGTCAGGTTACGAATGCCATGACTCTGACATCAAGTGTGCTTTACGTAAACTTTGCAGCATTGCAGGTTTCCAGACTTCCTGTGTACATCTTGA